>NC_042959.1:58114444-58236944 GCF_901001165.1 Salmo trutta
ACACAGTGGATAGTAAAGACAGCATAGTGGCCGCCTGCAGCGCAGAGCAACTAGGAATGCTCTCTCTCTCTCTTCCCTTCCTGTCAGTCAACAATAGGTCTCTTATGCCCTGTGTGTGTGTGTGTGTGTGTGTGTGTGTGTGTGTGTGTGTGTGTGTGTCTGTCCCCTATTTGCCGGTCTGTGTCTATCAGCAGGATCTGATGGTGTCATGTTAAGTTTTAGTGTTTGATCTGTTGTATCCTGTTGTGTGTTTACTGTACCACGTCTCCTTCTCCTTTGTGTGTTTACTGTACTGTACCACATCTCCTTTGTGTGTTTACTGTACCACATCTTCTCCTTTGCGTGTTTACTGTACCACATCTTCTCCTTTGTGTGTTTACTGTACCACATCTCCTTTGTGTGTTTACTGTACCACATCTCCTTCTCCTTTGTGTGTTTACTAAACGATACCAAGTCGTCTCCTCCTTTGTGTGTTTACTGTACCACATCTCCTTTGTGTGTTTACTGTACCACATCTCCTTCTCCTTTGTGTGTTTACTGTACTGTACCACATCTCCTTTGTGTGTTTACTGTATTGTACCACATCTTCTCCTTTGTGTGTTTACTGTATTGTACCACATCTTCTCCTTTGTGTGTTTACTGTATTGTACCACATCTTCTCCTTTGTGTGTTTACTGTACTGTACCACGTCTCCTTCTCTTTTTCTAGCCAAATCAACTGGCTAATTGATATAGCAGTTGCTAGATTTTATTTTCTTTCTTCCAATAATACAGCACTTTCTCCAGTACCGGTTCAATGTGTCTGTCTGTCTGTCTGGATACCCGTCTGTCTGTCTGTCTGGATACCCGTCTGTCTGTCTGTCTGGATACCCGTCTGTCTGGATACCCGTCTGTCTGGATACCCGTCTGTCTGGATACCCGTCTGTCTGTCTGTCTGTCTGGATACCCGTCTGTCTGTCTGTCTAGATACCCGTCTGTCTGTCTGTCTGTCTGGATAACCATCTGTCTATCTGGATACCCATCTGTCTGTCTGTCTGTCTGTCTGGATACCCGTCTGTCTGTCTGTCTGGATACCCGTCTGTCTGTCTGTCTGGATACCCGTCTGTCTGTCTGTCTGGATAACCATCTGTCTGTCTATCTGGATATCCATTTGTCTGTCTGTCTGGATATCTATCTGTCTGTCTGTCTGGATACCCGTCTGTCTGTCTGTCTGTCTGTCTGTCTGGATACCCGTCTGTCTGTCTGTCTGTCTGTCTGTCTGTCTGGATACCTGTCTGTCTGTCTGTCTGGATACCCGTCTGTCTGTCTGTCTGTCTGGATACCCGTCTGTCTGTCTGTCTGTCTGTCTGTCTGTCTGTCTGGATAACCATCTGTCTATCTGGATACCCATCTGTCTGTCTGGATACCCGTCTGTCTGTCTGTCTGTCTGTCTGTCTGCCTGGATACCCGTCTGTCTGTCTGTCTGGATACCCGTCTGTCTGTCTGTCTGGATACCCGTCTGTCTGTCTGTCTGGATACCCGTCTGTCTGTCTGGATACCCGTCTGTCTGTCTGGATAACCATCTGTCTATCTGGATACCCATCTGTCTGTCTGGATACCCGTCTGTCTGTCTGGATACCCGTCTGTCTGGATACCCGTCTGTCTGGATACCCGTCTGTCTGGATACCCGTCTGTCTGTCTGGATACCCGTCTGTCTGTCTGTCTGGATACCCGTCTGTCTGTCTGTCTAGATACCCGTCTGTCTGTCTGTCTGTCTGGATACCCGTCTGTCTGGATACCCGTCTGTCTGGATACCCGTCTGTCTGGATACCCGTCTGTCTGGATACCCGTCTGTCTGTCTGTCTGGATACCCGTCTGTCTGGATACCCGTCTGTCTGTCTGGATACCCGTCTGTCTGTCTGGATACCCGTCTGTCTGTCTGGATACCCGTCTGTCTGTCTGTCTGTCTGGATACCCGTCTGTCTGTCTGTCTGTCTGGATACCCGTCTGTCTGTCTGGATACCCGTCTGTCTGTCTGTCTGGATAACCATCTGTCTGTCTGGATACCCATCTGTCTATCTATCTGGATATCCATATGTCTGACTATCTGGATATCTGTCTGTCTGGATATCCATCTGTCTATCTATCTGGATATCCATATGTCTGTCTGTCTGGATATCTATCTGTCTGTCTGTCTGGATACCCGTCTGTCTGTCTGTCTGTCTGGATACCCGTCTGTCTGTCTGTCTGTCTGGATACCCGTCTGTCTGTCTGTCTGTCTGGATACCCGTCTGTCTGTCTGTCTGGATACCCGTCTGTCTGTCTGTCTGGATACCCGTCTGTCTGTCTGTCTGGATACCCGTCTGTCTGTCTGTCTGGATACCCGTCTGTCTATCTGGATACCCATCTGTCTGTCTGGATACCCATCTGTCTGTCTGGATACCCATCTGTCTGTCTGGATACCCATCTGTCTATCTGGATACCCATCTGTCTATCTATCTGGATATCCATATGTCTGACTATCTGGATATGTCTGTCTGGATATCCATCTGTCTATCTATCTGGATATCAATATGTCTGTCTGTCTGTCTGTCTGTCTGTCTGTCTGGATATCTATCTGTCTGTCTGTCTGTCTGATATCTATCTATCTGTCTGTCTGTCTGGATATCTATCTATCTGTCTGGATATCTATCTATCTGTCTGTCTGGATATCCATCTGTCTATCTATCTGGATATCCATCTATCCATCTGTCTATCTGTCTGTCTGGATATCCATCTGTCTATCTGTCTGTCTGGATATCCATCTGTCTATCTGGATATCCATCTGTCTATCTATCTGGATATCCATATGTCTGTCTGTCTGGATATCTATCTGTCTGTCTGTCTGGATACCCGTCTGTCTGTCTGTCTGGATACCCGTCTGGATACCCGTCTGTCTGTCTGTCTGTCTGTCTGTCTGTCTGGATACCCGTCTGTCTGTCTGTCTGGATACCCGTCTGTCTGTCTGTCTGGATACCCGTCTGTCTGTCTGGATACCCGTCTGTCTGTCTGGATACCCATCTGTCTGTCTGGATACCCATCTGTCTATCTATCTGGATATCCATCTGTCTATCTATCTGGATATCAATATGTCTGTCTGTCTGTCTGGATATCTATCTGTCTGTCTGTCTGTCTGGATATCTATCTGTCTGTCTGTCTGTCTGGATATCTATCTGTCTGTCTGTCTGGATATCTATCTATCTGTCTGGATATCTATCTATCTGTCTGGATATCTATCTATCTGTCTGTCTGGATATCCATCTGTCTATCTATCTGGATATCCATCTATCCATCTGTCTATCTGTCTGTCTGGATATCCATCTGTCTATCTGTCTGTCTGGATATCCATCTGTCTATCTATCTGGATATCCATCTGTCTGTCTGTCTGGATATCTGTCTGTCTGTCTGGATATCTATCTGTCTGGATATCTGGATTACTATCTATCTGTCTGGATATCTATCTATCTGTCTGGATATCTGGATATCTATCTATCTGTCTGGATATCTGGATATCTGGATATCTGGATATCTATCTATCTGGATATCTGTCTGTCTGTCTGTCTGTCTGTCTGTCTGTCTGTCTGTCTGTCTGTCTGTCTGTCTGTCTGTCTGCCTGCCTGTGTGTGTCTGCCTGTGTGTGTCTGCCTGTCTGTGTGTGTCTTTCTCTCTAACTATGTGTCAAACTGACACTCTCTCAGTGTGTTTGCGGTCTTACTGCGACCATGTCTTACCGGTGCTGTCTCGTCCGGTGCTGTCTCGTCCGGTGTGGTCTAGTGGTCGGAGCAGTGCGCTGGGCTCCTGGTACTCTCCCTCTCCGTCGCAGCGCTCCCTGTCCCTGTCGTCAGGGAATGTGTGTATACGCTGGTAGCGGCTGGAGTAGCTGTGTGTGTTGTTGATCACCACGTTGTCCGAGGGGACGGACAGATGGACACGCAACTCGTCACTGGACAGACTGCCCTGGGCCTGGAGAGGACAAGGAGAGGGTTAGCAAAACACACACACACACGTAAGCCAGCGCATGCATACGCGACACACACACACACACACACACACACACACACACACACACACACACACACACACACACACACACACATACATACATACATTCTCACACGTTACTGGACAGACTAATTTGAACCTGAAAAGCCAACATGCACATTAAGTAAGAATGTAAAGATACATGAGACAGATAGTGGTAGCCATTTTGAAAGTCATGCTGAAAGCCTTTCCTCCTTCACCTTGCCCAGTATCTTCTTCCAGTATTGCCTCCACAGAATGACAGCGATCACAGTCAATAGCAGCAGGATGATGCCCACCAGGCAGCCAATCAGGATGGCTGTGTTGCTGCTGTCGTCCTTGGCGACAGGAAGGCCCGCCCTCGGGGTCACAGCAACGAAGTCGGCCCCTGAGAAGAACATAAACGTAATGAAGTGCATGTGTGTGTTTGCGACAGTATACAGCTCTGGAAAACATTAAGAGACCAAATTAAAGTCCTAAATGACAATATTTTTATTTGGAATTTGGGAGAAATGTTGTCAGTAGTTTATAGAATAAATCTAAAATGTTCATTTTACCCAAACACTTACCTATAAATAGTAAAACCAGAGAAACTGATCATTTTACAGTGGTCTCTTCATTTTTTCCAGAGCCATGTGTGGTACGTGAGAGAGTCAGTATTTCATCAGTAAATGTGTAAGTGTTAATGTGCTTTGCAGTCTGTGTATTAGCACGGTCTACACAGTCAGAGAGGGAACTGCTGAGAACGCATCTGTCTGTCACACCCAAATACTTTCATCAAGCTCACTGACTGTCTGGTGTGTGTGTGTGTGTGTGTGTGTGTGTGTGTGTGTGTGTGTGTGTGTGTGTGTGTGTGTGTGTGCGCTCATGCCGGGGAGGTCTGTGAAAGCCTCAGGGCTGGTCTTGGGGACAGAATGTTTTAGTTGTGTTTTCTGTTCCAGATGACCTTGCATGAGAGCAGCAGCTCTGATTATATAGGAAATAGAATGCACACAGTTTATGAGTTCAGCTCAAACATGCAAAACAGTGTTGTAAAGTGAGATCTCTCTCTCGGCATGCGCACATACTCAAACAAACACATCCAAAGCCACACAACCATAGCCGTTAAGACAGACATAGCACTACACACCCACCACAGTGGAACCCACTGCCGCCCTCTAAAAAGACCTGTAATTGTCTGGTGTTCCATGATCTGATGTTCCTTAGTTCCACAGTGGTTCCGTTGGTTCCGTCAACATGCAGTTAGGGAGATCACAGGCAGGAAGCAGTGGTGTTGTTGTATGTGAATATGATGAGGTACCACAAAGCAACATGCTGTGTTAGTGTGTTACACTCTTTGGCCCAGAGTCAAAACATTAACTCTACCGCTCCATCCTTCCCTCCTGCCCTTCATCCCTCTTTTCTCTCCTTCTGAACCCCTCATGGTCTCAGGACAGCTCTAAGCTGTGTTAAACAGACCAGTTATCAGGGGAAATGTCCTTTCCCTCTTTCCACCCCTCTCTCTCGCTCTCTCTCTCTCTCTCTCCCTCTCTCACCTGACAGTGTGCTGTTACCCGTGCTGTCCATCATGGGGTTGGTGGTGGGGGGTTCTGGAGGAACGAGGGATGGAAGGAGTGATAAGACAGAGGAGAAGAGTGTACTGAAAAGGTACTGAAAAGCATGAGAGTGATGATATGTAGCATATGAGATGTCCAACTCCACGTGGACAACAAAGATGTATTATTCTGTAGACGACCATGTTGCCAGACAAAGCTGCAGTGTAGACGGCTGTTGTGTGAGGTTGGACTGAGGACAGCGGCTTTAACAGCATGATGGACAGAGGAGGAGGCGGCTCACACATGGCTCCTTTCTACCTTGATATCCAGCACTGGATGGTGTGGTTACTTCTTATACCCTGTCCTTTTGTCATTGCATGTTTTTGGAACTGCTTTAAACACACGACTTAGAACACTGCATGCCCACACTCATCACAACTGGTGGGTCGGGGGCAAGAGGGAGAGGGAGAAGAGGAGGAGAAAGGGGAGAGGAGAGAGGGGAATGGAATAGGAATGGAGGAGGGGTGAAAATGGGGAAGGAAGGGGAAAGGATGAGGGATGAGAGGAGAGTGGGACGAAAGGGGGATGAATGGAATAGAGGGGGATGAGACGAACTGGGATGAGAGAGAGGCGACTCACCTGAGGGAACGCTAGTGAAGTTGGAGGAGTTGTGGTTGAAGGCGGGGCTGACGGAGGAGGGGAAGACAGGAGGAGGAGGAGGAGGAGTAGCGGAGGAGACCGGAGGAGCAGGAAGAGCAGAGCCCGTGTCCATGGGGTCGACACCCTCCCCATACGGCTCTGAGAGAGAGATGGGGATAAACAAGAATAGGATGATCAACTTCCTAAGACAATCAGAGATAACCATGAATCCCACAGAGTAGAAGGGGAGAGAGAGACTGAGAATCAGAGAGAAAAGGAGAGATAATGTTAAAATGACAGAGATAATGAGAAAAGGAGAGAAGAGGAGTGAGAATGAAAGGCAGTGAAAGAGAGCAATACCCTGAACATACCAGAATAGAAGGAGATCTCAGAGATGAGCATCCATCGGTCTGCGAAGGCAAACTGGCAGCGTAAGATCTGGGCGGGGCGACCCCCCAGGGGCAGGGAGATGGGGCGTGAGGAGGGGTCCTTCAGGTCCTCCAGGGGTACAGCCAGGGAGAGGGGGGGCGAGGACCAGGGGAGTAACAGGCCAGGTTTAAACTGACACTCTACCTTACTGAAGACCCTCACACCCTGGGTGTGGCGGTTATTACTGTGGACCTGGATGGGGGAGGGGGAGGGAAGAGAGAGGGGGGGAGAGGGGAGGAGGAAGAGAAAGGAAGGGGAGAAAGTTAATAAGATAATGAACATATTTATAACAATGAGAAGGGTTTATCAAGAAAAACTTCCAGAAGGACTAATTCAAGGCAGAAAGGAGTTGGAGAAAGCAACAAAAAAAGGCAGAGATGTATTTATTTTAGCTCACTTTAATACATTGTAAAGGATGCAAACAGGTCACTGATGTTTCAACGTCAAGCTGACGTCTTCCTCCGAGTGACCTGACCATTGCACCTACCTCCTATTTATAGCCTAGTGGCCCATTGAGACACAACAATATACCAAGATTATCATAATAATATATTTCAAGGTAAATGGCAAATTATAGCACAAAATAATACTAATAATGAGGTAAATAATGTGTCTCGTTAGTCAATAGGCCATGTCAAAATATACAGTTGAAGTCGGAAGTTCACATACACTTAGGTTGGAGTCATTAAAACTCATTTTTCAACCACTCCACAAATTTCTTGTTAAAACTTCTTAAGGCTAGGGGGCAGTATTCGCAAGTTCGGATGACTGACGTGCCCAAAGTAAACTGCCTGTTATTCAGGCCCAGAAGCTAGGAAATACATATAATTGGTAGCATTGGATAGAAAACAGAACTGATATGGCAGGCGAAAACCCGAGGAGAATCCATCCAGATTCTATTTATTTATTTATTTTATTTTTTTGAGGTCACCACCCATTGAAATGCTTGTCTTTGGGATATTCAAAGAAAATCCTCCCAGATTGCAGTTCCTATGGCTTCCACTAGATGTCAACAGTCTTTAGAAAGGGTTTCAGGCTTGTTTTTTGAAAAATGAGTTAGTCATTGTAGTTTTCAAGGTGGCTCTCATTTTGGACTGTAGTCTTGTGTAGTCTTTATCGAACAAAACCATTTGTTGTGTAGCTGGGACCCAGGGATTGCAAACAGAGGAAGATCTTCAAAGGTAAGTGAATTATTATATCGCTATTTCTGACTTTTGTGACACCTCTGCTGGTTTGGAAAATGTTTTTAATGCTTTTGTATGCGGGGCACTGTCCTCAGATAATCGCATGGTTTGCTTTCGCCGTAAAGCCTTTTTGAAATCTGACAACGCGGTTGGATTAACAAGTGAAGCTTTTAAATGATGTAGTACACTTGTATGTTCATGAATGTTTAATATTACAATTTTTGTATTTTGAATTTCGCGCTCTGCAATTTCACCGGATGTTGTCGAGGTGGGTCACTAGCGCCCCACCTAGCCCAAAGAGGTTTTAACAAACTATAGTTTTGGCAAGTCGGTTAGGACATCTACTTTGTGCATGACACAAGTAAGTTTTCCAACAATTGTTTACAGACAGACACTATCACAATTCCAGTGGGTCAGAAGTTTACATACACTAAGTTGACTCTGCCTTTAAACAGCTTGGAAAATTCCAGAAAATGATGTCATTGATTTAGAAGCTTCTGATAGGTTAATTGACATCATTTTAGTCAATTGGAGGTGTACCTGTGGATGTATTTCAAGGCCTACCTTCAAACTCAGTGCCTCTTTGCTTGACATCATGGGGAAATCAAAAGAAATCAGCCAAGACCTCAGAAAAATTGTAGACCTCCACAAGTCTGGAAATTGCTCCCAAGGATGAACCAAACGCCTGAAGGTACCACGTTCATCTGTACAAACAATAGTACGCAAGTATAAACACCATGGGACCACGCAGCCGTCATACCGCTCAGGAAGGAGATGCGTTCTGTCTCCTAGAGATGAACGTACTTCGGTGTGAAAAGTGCAAATCAATCCCAGAACAACAGCAAAGGACCTTGTGAAGATGCTGGAGGAAACAGGTACAAAAGTATCTATATCCACAGTAAAATGAGTCCTATATCGACATAACCTGAAAGGCCACTCAGCAAGGCAGAAGCCACTGCTCCAAAACCCGCTATAAAAAAGCCAGACTACGGTTTGCAACTGCACATGGGGACAAAGATTGTACTTTTGGAGAAATGTTCTCTGGTCTGATGAAACAAAAATAGAACTGTTTGGCCATAATGACCATCGTTATGTTTGGAGGAAAAAGGGGGAGGCTTGCAAGCCAAAGAACACCATCCCAACCGTGAAGCACGGGGGTGGCAGCATCATGTTGTGGGGGTGCTTTGCTGCAGGAGGGACTGGTGCACTTCACAAAATAGATGGCATCATGAGGGCAGGAAAAATTATGTGGATATATTGAAGCAACATCTCAAGACATCAGTCAAGAAGTTAAAGCTTGGTCGCAAATGGGTCTTCCAAATGGACAATGACCCCAAGCATACTTCCAAAGTTGTGGCAAAATGGCTTATGGACAACAAAGTCAAGGTATTGGAGTGGCCATCACAAAGCCCTGACCTCAATCCCATAGAACATTTGTGGGTAGAACTGAAAAAGCATGTGCGAGCAAGGAGGCCTAAAAAACTCAGTCAGTTACACCAGCTCTGTCAGGTGGAATGGGCCAAAAGTCCCCCAACTTATTGTGGGAAGCTTGTGTAAGGCTACCCGAAACATTTGACCCAAGTTAAACAATTTAAAGGCAATGCTGCCAAATACTAATTGAGTGTATGTAAACTTCTGACCCACTGGGAATGTGATTAAAGAAATAAAAGCTTTAATAAATAATTCTCTCTACTATTATTCTGACATTTCACATTCTTAAAATAAAGTGGTGATCCTAACTGACCTAAGACAGGGAATTTTTACAAGGATTGAATGTCAGGAATTGTGAAAAAACTGAGTTTAAATGTATTTGGCTAAGGTGTATGTAAACTTCCGACTTCAACTGTACATAAGTGATATTTGGGTGTCTTTGAATTCGGAGACACAGAGACCCCAAAAATCAAAGCAACAACAATCTAGAAACGAGGACAGTGAAAAATCCTCTAGCCACTTAGGATCCACAGTGTCTAAGCAGTACCAACAGAATGCCTCTTTATTTTAGTTTATGTATGATGTCACCTCATCTTGGTGAAACTACAAAGCACAGGGAGGAAGGTAAGCCATGGTCGGCTTCGATGCAGTGACGTGCAATTTATTATTTTATTTTACCTTTATTTAACAAGGCATGTCAGTTAAGAACAAATTCTTATTTTCAATGACGGCCTAGGAACAGCAATAACATAGTCCGTGCTTTAACTATGCTCCAACTTCTTGTTACCTCGAAATAGTCCTTTTGGAAGTTTTTCTTGGTAAGCCATTCTCATGATTTTTGTCATTGTTGTTGAGCACCCCTCCTTTCCTTTGTTTTCTGAAGTGTGAAGGCCCACCTGATCTTGATTTTAAAAATAGTAACACTAAAACCCTGCAGTTATAATGCATCGTTATGACCATGTACTACCTCCTTATAATAGGAACATCACATTACACTGAGGTACTTGGTGGAAAATAACAAAACTCTGCATAAAGAAATGGTCAATGTGCAAACTATCTTTTTAAGTTGGAGGGGGGCATTCAATTAAAAACAGGATTTAAATCCTGTTGACTCTTGATTGCTTTGGCAACATTGTTGTGAATCGGCTATAAATGCAAATGAGTGAAAGTGATTAGTGACAAAGTATGAGAGGGAAAAGAAGAGAAAGAAAAGAGGGGTGAGAATAAGAGAGGTTGATTGATGGGCTGTAAAATGTATTTTCTCCAGATGTGTGTGTGTGTGTGTGTGTGTGTGTGTGTGTATAGAGAGAGAGAGAGAGAGAGAGAGAGAGAGAGAGAGAGAGAGAGAGAGAGAGAGAGAGAGAGAGAGAGAGAGAGAGAGAGAGAGAGAGAGAGAGAGAGAGAGAGAGAGAGAGAGAGAGAGAGAGAGAGAGAGAGAGAGAGAGAGAGAGAGAGAGAGAGAGAGAGAGAGAGAGAGAGAGAGAGGAGAGAGAGAGAGAGAGAGAGAGAGAGAGAGAGAGAGAGAGAGAGAGAGAGAGAGAGAGAGAGAGAGAGAGAGAGAGAGAGAGAGAGAGAGAGAGAGAGAGAGAGAGAGAGAGAGAGAGAGAGAGAGAGAGAGAGAGAGAGAGAGAGAGAGAGAGAGAGAGAGAGAGAGAGAGAGAGAGAGAGAGAGAGAGAGAGAGAGAGAGGTTTCCTTTAATGGGGAAGGAAGGGCTGGTATTAAGACTACTGACAGGTTAGTCATTAACCTGACACTTACTGTAGGGAAAACCTCTCTAACTAAAACCACATGTGGACCAGTATAATACAAACACACACACCCATATATGCTCTCATGCACACTCCTGGAACACAACGCTGAGGTTAACATGTAACTGATTGTAATCTGGAGGGGGCCTAATAATTCAACAAAGCAAAGCCTGCTGGGTAATCTGATCTGCACAGGCCTGGCTAGAAAACATACATTATGTTCTTGTTATTTCGTGCTTAAGTCTTCCAGTTGCATTCTTCTAGAACATGTTTCTGCTCACTTACTTGAATGTACTTATTTCTGAGTTATATGAAAACATCCTACTAACTGACTGAAATGTTAATGAAAGAACATGGAACAAGGAACATATGACAAGTAGGTTAGAGGAGAACAGACCCTTATTAGGCCGTCATTGTAAATAATAATTTTGTTCTCAAATCGATTCACCTGGAAAAGCATGCCCATAGTAAACTGCCTGCTACTCAGGCCCAGAAGCTAGGATATGCATATAATAGTAAACACTCTAAAGTTTCCAAAACTGTTAAAATAATGTCTGTGAGTATAACAGAACTGATATGGCAGGGAAAAACCCGAGGAAAATCCATCCAGGAAGTACTATTATTTTGAAAGGCTGTTTTTCCATTGAAAGCCTATCCACCATACAAAGACTTAGGACCCAGTTCACGATCTCTATGGCTTCTTCTACATGTGGCCAGTCTTTAGGCATTGTTTCAGGCTTTTACTCTGAAAAATGAGGGAGATACAGCACTTTCAATGAGTAGACAGTGGAGATTTCCAGACATGAGTCCAGCGCGCGATTGGGAGCGCACCTTTCTTGTTTCTCCAATTTTTTATTGACGAAGCTTTTGTCCGGTTGAAATATTATTGATAATTTATGACAAAAACAACCTGAGGATGGATTTTAAACATCGTTTGACATGTTTCTACAAACTTTTATTGTACTTTTTTGATTTTGTGTCTGTCTGTTGTGACCGCGCTTTGTTCCAATGGATTGCTGAACAATACGCACCAACAAAACGGAGGTTTTTGGACATAAAGAGGGACATTATCGAACAAAACGAACATTTATTGTGAAACATGGAGTCTTTGGAGTGCAACCATATGAAGATCATCAAAGGTAAGTGATACATTTTATCTCTATTTCTGACTTTTGTTACTCCTCTTCTTGGCTGCTAACTGTTTGTAATGATTTGTCTGCTGGGCGCTGTTCTCAGATAATCGCATGGTTTGCTTTCGCCGTAAAGATTTTTTGAAATCTGACACAGCGGGTTGGATTAACAAAAAGTTTATCTTTAACCTCTACGGGCTAGGGGGCAGCATTGAGAATTTTGGAAAAAATATGTGCCCATTTTTAACTGCCTCCTACACCAACTCAGAAGCTAGAATATGCATATTATTGTTCAGGTTTGGATAGAAAACACCCTAAAGTTTCTAAAACTGTTTGAATGGTGTCTGTGAGTATAACAGAACTCCTATGGCAGGCAAAAACCTGAGAAGGTTTCATGCAGGAAGTACCCTGTCTGTTCTTGCTTCTGTTTATTGAAGAGTCAGGATCTTAGCTGTAACGTGACAATTCCTAGGGCTCCAATAGGCTCTCAGAACCCGGGAAAAACCTGAACGATGACGAGGCAGCCTCAGGCTGAAACACATTATCTCCTTTTCCAAGTGTCCCATCAGGGGACAATAGAATTAGGCGCGTGTGCGATTCGCCCCCGTGGAGTATTTTCATTCGGCTGTTTAGCTAATTGCAGATTCCCGGTCGGAATATTATCGCTTTTCTACGAGATAAATTGCATAAAAATTGATTTTAAACAGCGGTTGACATGCTTCGAAGTACGGTAATGGAATATTTAGAATTTTTTTGTCACGTTCTGCGCCATGCGCACGACCGTGATTTAGCATTCTGATAGTGTCTAGAACGCACGAACAAAACGCCGCTGTTTGGATATAACGATGGATTATTTGGGACCAAACCTACATTTGTTATTGAAGTAGAAGTCCTGGGAGTGCATTCTGACGAAGAACAGGAAAGGTAAGACCATTTTTCTTATAGGAAATGTGATTTTGGTGAAGGCTAAACTTGCCGGGTGTCTAAATAGCTAGCCCGTGATGGCTGGGCTATGTACTTAGAATATTGCAAAATGTGCTTCATCCGAAAAGCTATTTTAAAATCGGACATATCGAGTGCATAGAGGAGTAATGTATCTATAATTCTTAAAATAATTGTTATGCTTTTTGTGAACGTTTATCGTGAGTAATTTAGCAAATTCCCCGGAAGTTTGCGGGGGGTATGCTTTTTCTGAACGTCACATGCTAATGTAAAAAGCTGGTTTTTTATATAAATATGAACTTGATTGAACAGACATGCATGTATTGTATAACATAATGTCCTAGGTGTGTCATCTGATGAAGATCATAAAAGGTTAGTGCTGCATTTAGCTGTGGTTTAGGTTTTTGTGACATTATATGCTAGCTTGAAAAATGGGTGTCTGATTATTTCTGGCTGGGTACTCTGCTGACATAATCTAATGTTTTGCTTTCGTTGTAAAGCCTTTTTGAAATCGGACAGTGTGGTTAGATTAACGAGAGTCTTGTCTTTAAATAGCTGTAAAATAGTCATATGTTTGAGAAATTGAAGTAATAGCATTTCAAACGTTTTAAAAATCGCGCCAGAGGATTGCACTGGCTGTTACGTAGGTGGGACGAATTCGTCCCGCCGGTCCCATAGAGGTTAAACTGGTGTATAACATTTTTATCTTTTATCTATGTTTATTATGAGAATTTCTGTTTTGTTGAGTTTCACGCTCTGCAATTTCACCGGATGTTGTTTGAGACAGTGGGTTATTGAACAAAACGCGCTAACAAAATGGAGGTTTTTGGATATAAACATGGACTTTATCGAACAAAACAAACATTTATTGAGTAAATGGGAGTCTTGTGAGTGCAAACATATGAAGATCAAAGGTAAGTGATTAATTTTATCACTATTTCTGACTTGTGTAACTCCTCTACTTGGCATGTTACTGTTTGTAATGATTTGTCTGCTGGGCGCTGTTCTCAGATAATCGCATGGTTTGCTTTCGCTGTAAAGCCTTTTTGAAATCTGACACAGCGGTTGGATTAACAAGAAGTTTATTTTTAACCCCATGTTTAACACTTGTATGTTTCATGAATTTTCATAATGAGTATTTCTGTTTTTGAATTTGGCGCTCTGCAATTTCACTGGATGTTGGCCAGGTGGGACGGTAGCTCAATAACGGGTTGTGACACCTTTAACTGCAATGGCTGCAACTAAATGAGTCCATTCTCTCATACCGCTGTGGAGGATGTGACCCATCTCGTCCAGCCTTCCCTGTAGCTCAGTTGGTAGAGCATGGTGTTTGCAACACCAGGGTTGTGGGTTCGATTCCCACGGGGGGCCAGCACAGAAAAAAAAAAAAAAAATTATGAAATTGTATGAAATGTTTGCATTCACTACTGTAAGTCGCTCTGGATAAGAGCGTCTGATAAATGACTAAAATGTAAATGTAAAATGTCCAAAAAGTTGACTCAAATTTGCCAAATAGCACCTGGATGATCATCAAGACTCTTGGAAGAATGTTATATGAACAATGAGTCAACAGTATAACTTCTTGGATGACATGGTTCCCATTATGGCTGGAGAAAACCAAACACTGCATTCCACAGTAAGAAACTCCTACCAACGGTCAAGCATGGTGATGGTTTGGGGATGCTTTGCTGCCTCAGGACCCGGATGATTGTCTTAATAGAAGGAACCATGAATTCTGCTCTGTATCAGAGAATTCTACAGGAGAATGTCAGGCCATCCGTCTGAGTTGAAGCTGAAGCGCATCTGGGTCATGAGGCAAGAAAATGATCCAAAATACACAATCAATTCTACATGAAAATGGTTAAGACCTAACCCCAATTGAGTTGTTGTGGCAGGACATTAAAACAAGCAGTTCATGCTTGAAAACCCACAAATGTTGCTGAGTTAATAAAGCAGTTCTGCATGGAAGAGTGTGACAAAATTCCTCCACAGCGACGTGAGAGACTGATCAACAACTACAGGAAGCGTTTGGTTGGAGTCATTTCAGTTAAAGGTGGCACAACCAGTTATTGAGCATAAAGGGTATTGGGTGTTATTTAATTTATTTTATAAAACAAGTTATGCAAGAATGTAATTGTTGTATTATTTGTTCACTCAGGTTCCCTTTATCTAATATTAGGTTTTGGTTGAAGATATGATAATTCAGTATCAAAAATATGTAAAAGTAGAGAAAATATGAGAGAGAGAGAACGAGAACGAGAGAACAAGAGAGAGAGAACAAGAGAGAACGAGAGAGAGAGAATGAGAACGAGAACGAGAACTAGAGAGAACAAGAGAACGAGAACTAGAGAGAGCAAGAGAACGAGAGAGAGAGAACGAGCGAGAGAACGAGAGAGAGAGAACAGGAGAGAACGAGAGAGAGAGAACGAGAGAGAGTGAAAACAAGAAAGAACAAGAGAGAAGAGAGAGAGCGAGCTAGGTAACGGAACAAGTTCCTCTCCTGGGAGTGTCCTAGAACCAGGTTAGAGAACATATCTCCCTTTAGGGAACGCAGACTGTCAGGTTCATGTTCCTGCAGTTATTTATGTGAACTGTGTGCTATTCCCTTCAGGTGTATGTTTGCTGAGATAAGACCAGGGAACGCATTGGAACAAGACAGGGGAAAAAACTGCTTAAGCTCAGGAAAAACATCAGGAATACATCAGGAACAGGATTGAGGAAAGACTACAGGAGAAGTTATTGAAACGATCTATATAGAAAAACAAAAACACAGGAAAACGTGTCAGGAAAAACCTTTAGGAAAGTGATAGAAAGCTTTAGATAGCTTAGGTGCAGCATCCCAAGAGGACTGGGAAAACACTGGGATAGTTGAAGAATTCCCATCCTTAACGACATAGCATTGGGGAACTAATGAGTAACACTGAAAAGTTTGTATCTAGACTGGAAAGTCAAACTGGTCAATATTGTTTCTTTACTCATCTCTTTCATTCTTCCTGCTTGTTTTCTTTTATCTCATTCATTTTATTGTTTTAAATACACTTTCATTCAAGTTTTATTGGATTTAATAATATGTGTTTTTATAGTGGGCAAATCTCCAATCCCAGCCCTAACCAACATTCCAGACTGACTCCATTCCAGAAGAGAAAACAACAGGACATTAAACTGGGTTCCTTCACATTAAACTGGGTTCCTTCACATTAAACTGGGTTCCTTCACATTAAACTGGGTTCCTTCACATTAAACTGGGTTCCTTCACATTAAACTGGGTTCACACATTCCAAAATCTTCCAACATAACAACATTTCACCATAAAGAAACCATCAAACCACAACCACACATACAGCCAGTGATACAACCTAATAGCCCCTAGACTACAGACTACAGACAAACAATGATCAACGACAGGAAATGACAAGCTAATATGATGGTGGGACTGAAAGGGTAATTTAAGACAATGTGTTACTGGTTAGTCACACATTGATAAAGAGATATAAAGTGATGTGACAACAATTATTATATTATTATGTGTTGTGTAATGTTGGTCAACATTATTGTATAATGGGTCATTTGAAGGTTTTATAGAGATGTATTGGACTGTGTGAGCCAAGGATTTTGGGGGGGATTTTTGGACTTAAAGACAGACAGAGACACACGTAGACATAAGACACACACACACACACACACACACACACACTTACCTGCATGGTGTGGAAGCTGCGTGTCTTTTCGAAGTGGAACTCGATGTCAACGCTGCCCTGCCCCAGAGCCTCTCTGCTCCAGCCCAGGTAGTCATACCCCGGCCACACCCTCAGCTCCTTGGTCTCTGTGAAGTCATCTCCTCCTAACACACCGTCAAACAGCTGGCCCAGGCCTCCGAACTGAACCCTAAATACACATACAGTACACACACATTATTACACAGTTGTACATATACTGTACACATGCCAAGGCATACACAGTCATACATTGTACATGTGACACGCAGAGACCTGCACAGACACACACACAACTCAGACCTCTGTGTCTCAGCTTTCACACACACACACACACACGCACACGCACACACACACACACACACTGTATATAGGTCTGGGTTGCGTTAAAACCGTTAGCTCACCCGCTATGAAAACAGTTGTGCCCCATTAAAAAGGCATATGTGAATATAACCTCCCTACTTCTCCCCATCCCTGGACAATACAGTCTGGAAACAGAGTACAACTCCCTCAGCAAATAAAGTCTGACTCCAGATCATTTCATTCTTATTCGATTAGGTGGACAGAGAAAATAAACATTGGGTAGAGGAGTTGTGTGTGTGTGTGTGTGTGTGTGTGTGTGTGTGTGTGTGTGTGTGTGTGTGTGTGTGTGTGTGTGTGTGTGTGTGTGTGTGTGTATGACAGACTAAAGCCATTTGGCTGACTGCAGCTCACTAAGGCCCTGTTCACTACTAACAGATGGGATGAGTCCAGGAGCAGAGCAGCACCGGAGGGGGTCTGCAGATTTTGGAGGCCATGTTTCAGCTAGCTACTGGTTCCTTTATATATTCCGGAGACACCTGAAACCCCACCTCTTTAAGGAATACCTGGGATAGGATAAAGTAATCCTTCTACCCCCCCCGCCCAAAAGATTTAGATGCACTATTGTAAAGTGGTTTTTCCACTGGATATCTTAAGGTGAATGCACCAATTTGTAAGTCGCTCTGGATAAGAGCGTCTGCTAAATGACTTAAATGTAAATGTAAAATATATTCATCCATATTTTACCAGGTAGGTTGGCTGAGAATACATTCTCTTTTACAGCGACAACCTGGGGAAAAGTTGCATTTGTGTGGGACCCAACTAAAAGCCAACGGAGGATGAAGACCAATCTCAAGTAGCCAGCCAATACCCACAGAGCTGAGAGAGGAGGATGATGCTCACCCTGCCTCTATGCTGCCATCGTAGGTGGAATCGTTGAGGTACACAGGTGAGCCAGACAGGTGCATCACATGACCCACTGGAGCTGTGTACACCAACAGGCCATCTGAGAGAGAGAGAGACCGAGTGAGTGAGTGAGTGAGTGAGTGAGAGAGAGAGAGAGAGAGAGAGAGAAAGAAAGAAAGAAAGAAAGAAAGAGGGAGAGAGGGAGAAGAAGTATATAGAGAGAGACTACATTAATAATGTACACTTTAAAAAGATACAACATACATCATATTTACCATGGCCTGGTCAGCTACACATTAACTACATACGCTGGTTAAGCCTGTGTTCAGGAGATGAGAAACGCACAGGCAGAGCAGACATCTCTCCAGACCAGAGCAGCTCTATAGAACAGCTCTATAGAACATTAGTCAGTGAAACAGACTCTCTCTCCCCCCAGCCAGCCTGTATGGCTAATCAGCATGTTCTCCTAGCACAGGCCTGAAGTCACTCACTGTAACTAGCACCTTCACCTTCAGCGCTCACATCCATAATAAACACAGCTTTTACAGAGGGAGGGAGTGTGTGCGTGTGTTTGTGTGCTTGTCTGTACATGTGTGTCAGTGTGTGTGGGGGACATGGGCTCAGTCCCATTGGGGTCTTGCACAATAAACAAACCACATAGCATACCCGTCCCCCGCCACAATGTAAAACGTGACGATGGAACAGGAATGTGTGCTAAGAAATGTGTCTGCCATTTCTGTGAATCTGCATGTTATAGTGTTAGTGGTTACAGAGACAGAACCCTCTCTAACAGACAATCATGATTCCAGGAAGATAGTCAATCTATCCCCAGAGAGACACACAGAGGTTGAGTCTTAAATGGCACCCTATTCTCTATACAGTGCACTACTTTTGACCAGAGCCCTGTTCAGGGAATAGCTAGTGGCATTTGGGATGCATCCAGATGCAGCGACCCCAGGCATTAAGGCTCAGCACTAGGCTTGATTTACAGCCAATCAGCCAGCCATTGTGTGAAGGGAGGACAGAGAGGAGAGAGGAGGAGACGTGACCCACCCATAAACACAGTGTACTGCACTGGTGCTCTGTGAGCACGGAACATACCATCTATCATCCTGTAGTGTCACTTATCTGTGGTAAAACTGGATGGTTTTTATCTCAGGCCAAACCAGACAGTAAATTAAAAGTCATGGTGAGTGAATCCTATGACCCTATCTGCAGAAATACGTGCTTATTTGAAGACACATAATCAGCCTTATTTCTCAAATCCTGTTTGCTGGACATTTCTCAAATCCAGAAAAAAAGACTGTAAATTCAAGGCGACACGCACACACACACACAAACACACACACACACACACACACGCACACGCACAGGAATTATATCTAAGGATGGTGAAGTCGTTGGCCATCCCCCTAAGTGTCTGTAGTGCAGCCAGCAGAGATATGAGTAGACAGTGTGATGTCCACTGTGCTGTGATCTTCCAAAGGCCTTCTTTTCAATGTCTGTCTGTATCCACTTTACACTCTTAGAAAAAAAGGTTCTGGATAGAACCAAAAGGGGTTCTATGCTTGCTTCATATATGCCCCCCCCCTAAAGGTTCTATAAGGGTTCTATGTGGAACCAATTTTGGTTCAATGAAGAAGAACCCCTGGGGTTCTGATCAAATAACCCTATAAAAGGGTTCTACAGTGTATAGTGCCGTATATGAAACAAGCAATAGAGCCCTTTTTGGTTCTATCCAGAACCTTTTTTCTAAGAGTGTATTAATTCATCTGTTCTCGACCCACACCCACACAGAACCCATCCACACATATTTCCCAACTATCAGACAGACAGACAGACAGACAGACAGACAGACAGACAGACAGACAGACAGACAGACAGACAGAGACAGACACTCAGTGTGACTCACCGTTCCACAGACAGCCATAGAGCTCCACTCGTAGACAGACGCTCATGACCCGGTCTGCCAGGGGGTAGAAGCGGACATAACGGGCAACAATGGGTGGACCCAGGTCCTTCAGAACCACATCATAGGTGTTCTCATTCCCAGACACCACCTGGGGGGTGAGGGGTGAGGGGGGAGACAGCCAAGAGTAGCATGGAGACCCATTGAATAACCATGAATAGAAGCATTTAGATGTGACCCATTGAATAACCATGAATCTAAGCATTTAGATGTGAAAAAGCAACATGGACATAATGGAATATAGAAATGATAGTGAATGAATGATACATAAAAAGGCTTTAGGAAACTAGTGAGATTCAAGGATGTTGTGAGTGGGTGGCTGAATAAAAGGTTTGTATAAGACACAAATAATGGAATGAGTCAGAAAAGCAGAGCCAAGGGGAGAGAGATACATTAGATAACACACACACACACACACACACACACACACACACACACACACACACACACACACACACACACACACACACACACACACACACACACACACACTTCTCTTTACCTCCTGCCCCCAGCGGTCCTTCCAGGTGATCCAGGTGCGTCCGTCTCGGGAGTAACGGAGCCGGTAGCTGCGGGCAAACTCCTGGCCGTGCCCGTCGGCATGGCGACCCTGGGTACCCACCAGAGCCAGGAAGTGCAGCGAGCGCAGGTCCACCTGGAAGAGAGAGAACAAGACATCTCTAGTCACTGATCTAAGGTCAGTTGTAATGTAGTGCTCTGACCCTCAGCCCATCCTGACCCTCTAACTCCAACACAGGGAAACTAATTAAACACAAGCTATAACCCAATGAAATGTGAGTATTGGCAGGATGAATGCACCTCTAGCCAATGGAAACAGCGAATCCTTCACATACAGTATGTGTTGTAGCCCATGTCTGACCTGGAGGTACTCTGAAGCACTGGGGAACACTGCTCCTGCAGGACACCATGCACCGTCTCCCTCTCCTGTACTCAACCTGGGGGGGGAAGAGTTATTGAATTATACATTTATGGATTCCATAACGAGAACATTCTGGATAGAATATAACTTTATCATCCAAACTATCCCAACCACAAATAATTCTTACAGAGACCACAATATCCATCACCACAAACAGACCACAGTACAACCACTTAGTCGCTGGCATTAGGATCAATTCACACTGAGAACTGGTCCTCATGAAGCAAACCAAACCTGGACCATATAAAGACCAGCCCGAACACCAAGACACAGTTCTTCCTGTCAACATTGTTGAATCGAATGCCAATAAAGTTATACTACAGTTGATCGCGATCCCACTGAGGTCAACCTACCATTCAGAACACTAGGTCATTGACACTGATGGAGGGAGGGAAGGGGAGATAGAGGGAGCCAGGCCAGGCCTCACTGCATCATACAGTAGATCAGATACGAGGGAGGGATGGATAGATGAAGAAAGGGAGAGAGAGAGAGACAAACCAGGCCTCTCCATCCTACATCAGCCAAAATGATTAATATGACAGATCACTGCCGTGCAAAAGGAGACAAACTGTCCAAGTCCTCAATCCCCCCTCTATTCCCCCCTCCATCACTCTATTCCCTCTCTCTCACTCTCAGACCAGCCCTCTATCCCCCCTCTATTCCCCCCTCCATCACTCTATTCCCTCTCTCTCACTCTCAGACCAGCCCTCTATCCCCCCTCTATTCCCCCCTCCATCACTCTATTCCCTCTCTCTCACTCTCAGACCAGCCCTCTATCCCCCCTCTATTCCCCCCTCCATCACTCTATTCCCTCTCTCACTCTCAGACCAGCCCTCTATCCCTCCTCTATCCCCCCTCTCTATTCCCTCTCTCTTTCTCACTCTCAGACCAGCCAAGTCCTCTATTTCCCCCTATCCCCCCTTCATCACTCTCTATTCCCTCTCTCTCTTTCTCACTCTCTTACCAGCCAAGTCCTCTATTTCCCCCTATCCCCCCTTCATCACTCTCTATTCCCTCTCTCTCTTTCTCACTCTCAGACCAGCCAAGTACTCTATCCCTTCCTCCTTCTCTCTAAATTCCCTTCCTCCCTCTCTCCTCCCTCTCTCCTCCCTCTCTCCTCCCTCTCTCCTCCCTCTCTCCTCCCTCTCTCCTTCCCTCCATCTAACATGCTGTCATCCAGCTGCTTTGAGACAATATCAATGAGCACCTCCCTAAGATCACACACCAGGCTTCCTCCCTCCCTCGTTCCATCCCTCTTTCAATCTCCCCCTCCTCCCTCCATCACAGTGGCGCCCATTTTCCCTACTTCTCTCTCCTCTCTCTCTCCCCGATCCCTCCCTCTCGCTCTCTCTATTCCCCTCTCTTTTTCCCTCTCTCTCTTTTCCCCTTTCTTCTCTCTCCCTCCATTCTTCTCTCTCTCTCTGTCTGTCTGTCTGTCTGTGGTGTCTCTTTAAGGGGTTGGGGCTGATCACCTCCACATGGACTGACAGTCAGCCAGCAGACCCATCCCAGACACGGCAGGCTAAGAGAGACATGGAAACTGAGGCGCGCACACACACACACACACACACACACACTCTGTGGATGTCTAGTAATAGACCATGTCAATCTGCCTTGTTTAACAGATAGGCTGGTAATGTAATATCATGACCTAATGTGCTATAAAGAGACACGCTGGCCACAGCCTTGTATTGTAATCTAATAGTCTTCTCCTGTGTGATTTAAACATGGTGACAACAGATGACAGTCATAGTCAACGGTAGAGAGATACAGACCCAGAACCAGACATGAATAGAGATAATATAATTGCACACACACACACACACAGGCACACACACACAGGCACACACACACAGGCACTCACACACAGGCACTCACACACAGGCACTCACACACAGGCACTCACACACATGCAAAAACATTTTGAATACTCTATTTGCACTCTCCACAGTCAAGCATTGAGGTACAAAGGACCCAAATATGTCAAAGGTCACAGAGTCTTAGACTGATGTAAACCAGAAAGACTTCTCCTCCACAGAGATCAGCTACTATAACAGTTGACACAGAGCTATACAGGCCAGCTGCTGGGCTGTTTCCCTTTGGAAGGTATGCAATAATACACACAAACACACACACACACACACACACACACCGACATACGTACCTGCCGTGTTTGGCCTCAGTAGAGTCTGACCAGGCGCTGGAGGCTGTGATGTCAGAGTCAGGGATGGTGCCATCCTCCATGCCCAGGGCATAACGACACTGAGCTGCATGGATGTGGCCGTGCATGTGTATGTGTGTTCGTGTTTGTGTGTGTGTGAGAAAGGGAGACATAGACAGAGGGGGGGGGGGACAAGAATGAGATAGAGACTACATAATAGAATTCATAATGCCTGTCATACAGAGACTAGAGGACAGAATAGAGCATTCTACTATCGTACATTCTACTATCGTACATTCTACTATCATACATCAGGAGTAACATGATAGCTACATGTACAGATGTAGGATCTTCATTTGACCAGTTTCTCACAGAAGGAAAATAATCCTGCAGCAACAGGAAATATGAATTAGTACGTGGATTATAATTAATATTTTTCCTATCTTTCCTACATGGCACCCTACTCCAAGGTTCTGGTCAAAAGCAATGCATTCTATAGGGAATAGGGTGCCATTTGGGACACATCCTCAGACTGCGTAGTGGAGCTCATCCAATAATGTCCTTGTCACCTCTTATTTCTCTTCTAGTCACTCAGGAAGAAACAAGTGCAGTCAATGTTAATGAATCATCTAATAGGATGAATATTGAAGAATAGGAGCTGCCAAGGTCATTACAAACAGATATCCTTCTATTAGCTTATAACCCTGAAGAGGCATCATTCTCCATTTGTTTTAACTTTAACAGGCAGATGAGGTGAGCTGAGCACAGGGCTAAAAAGAGGTGGAGAAAGAAGAGGAGAAGGTGGAAGTGGAGTGAAAGAGGGGAAGAGGAGGACATAGGGCAGACAGTTAACAGATGAAATGGACAGCTCTGCTCTGCCCGGTTCAAATATCAGCCCAGTCAACAGTCCCACAGGCATATATCAACCAGGCACTATCCAATGACTTAGCTATCTGCCATGACTTCACTGCAGGGCCAGACATGACCAAATGGAGGGCAGAGAACCAGTCACAGTGAGTGGTGGTGGTGGTGGGCCAGATGATATGAAAGGAAGGGGGTGTGGGGGAGACAGGATGGTGCTACTAACTGGGGCGGGGGAGGGGTGGTGATGGAAAATGAGAGGGGATAATGGGGTTGTGCTAGTGGGGGGGAAATCGAACTCAGTTATTGTTATTGATACGGAAGCTTTGCTTTGGGTGGATAATTAATGCTGTCAGTGATATGGAGGTGGGGGGATAACTGATGCTGTCATTGATATGGGGGCGTGGATAACTGATGCTGTCATTGATATGGGGGCGTGGATAACTGATGCTGTCAGTGATATGGGGGCGTGGATAACTGATGCTGTCAGTGATATGGGGGCGTGGATAACTGATGATGTTAATGATATGAGGGCGTGGGGGGGTGATAATGATGCTCTCAGTGATGTGGGGGGATAATGATGATGTCAGTGATATGAGGGCGTGGGGGGGTGATAATGATGCTGTCAGTGATATGGAGGTGGGGAGATAACTGATGCGGTCAGTGATATGGGGGCGTGGATAACTGATGCTGTCATTGATATGGGGGCGTGGATAACTGATGCTGTCAGTGATATGGGGGCGTGGATAACTGATGCTGTCAGTGATATGGGGGCGTGGATAACTGATGCTGTCATTGATATGGGGGCGTGGATAACTGATGCTGTCAGTGATATGGGAGCGTGGATAACGGATGCTGTCAGTAATATTGGGGCGTGGATAACTGATGCTGTCAGTGATATGGGGGTGTGGATAACTGATGATGTTAATGATATGAGGGCGTGGGGGTGGGGTGGATAATGATGCTCTCAGTGATATGGGGGCGTGGGGGGGATAATGATGATGTCAGTGATATGAGGATGTGGGGGGGGGGGGGTGATAATGATGCTGTCAGTGATATGAGGGCATGGGGGGTGATAATGATGCTGTCAGTGATATGAGGGCATGGGGGCTGATAATGATGCTGTCAGTGATATGGAGGCGGGGGATAACTGATGCTGTCAGTGATATGGGGGCGTGGATAACTGATGCTGTCAGTAATATTGGGGTGTGGATAACTGATGCTCTCATTGATATGGGGGCGTGGATAACTGATGCTGTCATTGATATGGGGTGTGGATAACTGATGCCGTCATTGATATGGGGTGTGGATAACTGATGCCGTCATTGATATGGGGCGTGGATAACTGATGCTGTCATTGATATGGGGTGTGGATAACTGATGCTGTCATTGATATGGGGGCGTGGATAACTGATGCTGTCAGTGATATGGGGGCGTGGCTAACTGATGCTGTCAGTGATATGGGGGCGTGGATAACTGATGCTGTCAGTGATATGGGGGGCGTGGATAACTGATGCTGTCAGTAATATTGGGGCGTGGATAACTGATGATGTTAATGATATGAGGGTGTAGGGGTGGATAATGATGCTCTCAGTGATATGGGGGCGTGGGGGGATAATGATGCTGCCAGTGATATGAGGTCATGGATAATGATGATGTCAGTGATATGAGGGCATGGGGGGTATTAATGATGCTGTCAGTGATATGAGGGCGTGGGGGGGTGGATAATGATGCTGTCAGTGATATGAGGGCGTGGGGGGTGATAATGATGCGGCCAGGGATATGAGGGCGTGGGGGGTGATAATGATGCTGTCAGTGATATGAGGGCGTGGGGGGTGATAATGATGCTGTCAGTGATATGAGGGCGTGGGGGTGATAATGATGCTGTCAGTGATATGAGGGTGTGGGGGGGTGATAATGATGCTGTCAGTGATATGAGGGTGTGGGGGGTGATAATGATGCTGTCAGTGATATGAGGGTGTGGGGGGGTGATAAGGGGGAAGTTCTAACTTAGTTGCTGTCAGTGAGTCAGTGGATAAGAATGTGGGGTTGGAAGATAAACCCTCTGACACACACACACACACACACACACACACACACACACACACAGGCCTGTTTCATTACTTCATTACCAAGCTGCCAATAAAACTCTCTCTCTCCAGGCCTCTCCATCTCTTTTACTCCTCTCTCTGTCATTGCCCTCTCTGTCTCCATTGGCTTTCTTCCAACGCTCCATCTCTCTTTCTCCCCCTTTCACACACACGGTGGGTGTTTCCCTTCTTTTATTCACTCTTCATATCAGTTCATTATCCCGGTACTAATGGGCTATTTCCTCCTATGAAAGACTTGTTGTTGCATCACCGCAGCAACGGTGTGGAAATAATAGCCATATGATCAAATCAGATGACACAACTGTGTGTGTATGTGAGAGAGACAGATAATTAATTGTCTGCTGATACCCTGGAGGTGACAGAAAACGGCAGCTCTAGTTTCACCATGTGGAGTTTAATTTTCTCTAATCCCTCTCCTCCCCTCCCTCCTTCCCTCACTCCCCTCTCTCTCTTTGTATGATTGACAGGTTGATGAGCAGCCTGTACATTAGTGAGGTTGAATACCCAAGGCTCTATCTCCCTGCTACCATCTCTCTCCTGTTACACATGGCTGCCTAGGAGACATGGACCTGAAACAGGATCGGCTGCTGATAGCTGATGGACAGACTTAAGGCACACATCCAAGAATGTGAGGAGAATGTAGACATGAGAGGGGCAGAGAGGGTGAGGGATGGAGGAGGAGGATAAGGCAATAGGTGAGGCCGAGATGGAATTGTCTGACATTTCTGAGGGGGTGCATGTGAGATCTTGAATGGAAGGTAAAACACATCTGTTCTGATTATAGTTTTTTCCCTTGTTGTGACTCAAATTGTATTAAACCTGGCCGATTGGTCAACGATCATCAATCCCTAGTCCGTCTACTATCTACCTTGGCTTTAACTAGGTAGGTTATTGAGAACCCATTCTCTTCAACAATAACGACCAATCATATTCTAGGGATCTGATTTGACCTTAAACAGCCACTTCCTGTCTGACATCTGACCTCTTACCTGGTTTAAAGTGCCACTCGTGGTCATCCGCAGCCGACAACACCACCAGGACGATGGTAACCACAATGACAGGCAACAGACGCAGCTCTGGCGTTGCCATGGTACCAGCAACACACCCGGTTACCTGTCCGGAGACGCGCTGACAACCACAGGCATACCTGACACAGAGAGAGAGAGAATGAGAGAGAGAGAGAGAATGAGAGAGAGGATTAGAAGATTTCAGAATGCATGAATCATTTCTTTTGTTTCATGAAAGACAGAATACGAGAGAGTAGGAAGAATGAGAGGTGATAATCTGTGTGGATGGGTTTCTTTCTAAATGTCAGGTCCAGTATAGTAGATACAGTAGTAGATCCTTTATACATCCACACTGTGTGTCTAGTAGATACAAATAACTCAATTCAACACAACAAAACAGACCAGTGGGTGGGGTTATATCCTGCCTGGTTGGCCCTGTCCGGGGATATCGTCGGACGGGACCAGTGTCTCCCGACCCCTCCCGTCTCAGCCTCCAGTATTTATGCTGCAATAATTTGTGTCGTGGTGCTAGGGTCAGTCTGTTATATCTGGAGTATTTCTCCTGTCTTATCCAGTGTGAATTTAAGTATGTATATATATATATATATATTCTCTCTCTCTCTCTCTCTCTCCTCTCTCTCTCTCTCTCTCTCTCTCTCTCTCTCTCTCTCTCTCTCTCTCTCTCTCTCTCTCTCTCTCTCTCTCTCTCTCTCTCTCTCTCTCTCTCTCTCTCTCTCTCTCTCTCTCTCTCTCTCTCTCTCTCTCTCTCTCTCTCTCTCTCTCTCTCTCTCTCTCTCTCTCTCTCTCTCTCTCTCTCTCTCTCTCTCTCTCTCTCTCGACCTGAGCCTTAGGACCATGCCTCAAGACTACCTGGCATGATGACTCCTTGCTGTCCCCAGTCCACCTGGCCGTGCTGCTGCTCCATTTTCAACTGTTCTACCTGCTGCTATGGAACCCTGACCTGTTCGCCGGACGTGCTGTTTTCGACTCTCTCTACCGCACCTGCTCTCTAACTCTGAATGATCGACTATGAAAAGCCAACTGACATTTACTCCTGAGGTGCTGTCTTGTTGCACCCTCTACAACCACTGTGATTATTATTATTTGACCCTGCTGGTCATCTATGAACTTTTGAACATCTTGGCCATGTACTGTTATAATCTCCACCCAGCATATCCAGAAGAGGACTAGACACCCCTCAGAGCCTGGTTCCTCTCTAGGTTTCTTCCTAAGTTCCTGCCTTTCTAAGGAGTTTTCCCTAGCCACCGTGTTTCTACATCTGCATTGCTTGCTGTTTGGGGTTTTAGGCTGGGTTTCTGTATAGCACTTTGTGACATCGGCTGATGTAAAAAGGGCTTTATAAATACATTTGATTGATTGATTGACTAGTGGCACCACAACACAGACACCATTGGCTTGGTTTAGATCTGTTGTTGTTGCACAATGAACCAATCGAAGGTGGTATAATTAGCCTAGCCAGCATTACTTAGTACTTCAGCGTTCGAAATGTCAATCATGTAATTTCCAACTCCCTTATTGCAAACTCCTCCTCAAGCCCTAATTGGCTTAAACATAGCAGCAGGGTTGTTTTGAGATAGCGAAAGACCGTAGTAAATACATGTAGATCATTCATCAGATCACAGCCAGAAAAGGACAGATAGAGAGAGAAATAGAGGAAGGTAACAGATATATTTGAGATGATTGACAGTCCAGTCTGTGTATCAACACTACAAGGAGAGGGGCTAAGACAAGACAAGACAAGACAAGACAGACAGACAGATAACACCACCTGGACAGATAGGGTGCTGTAGTAGTTAGACTGGGTCATGATAGGGTGCTGTAGTAGTTAGACTGGGGCCTGATAAGGGTGCTGTAGTAGTTAGACTGGGGCCTGATAAGGGTGCTGTAGTAGTTAGACTGGGGCCTGATAAGGGTGCTGTAGTAGATAGACTGGGGCCTGATAGGGTGCTGTAGTAGTTAGACTGGGGCCTGATAGGGTGCTGTAGTAGTTAGACTGGGGCCTGATAAGGGTGCTGTAGTAGTTAGACTGGGGCCTGATAAGGGTGCTGTAGTAGTTAGACTGGGGCCTGATAAGGGTGCTGTAGTAGTTAGACTGGGGCCTGATAAGGGTGCTGTAGTAGTTAGACTGGGGCCTGATAAGGGTGCTGTAGTAGTTCGACTGGGGCCTGATAGGGTGCTGTAGTAGTTCGACTGGGGCCTGATAGGGTGAATAGGGTGCTGTAGTTACCCATCTACGAGACACAAAAGGGCTTGTCCAGTAGTTTTACTGGTGGATGCTTAATGATTGGGGGTGATGGGGGCAGGGAGGGGGAGACAGCTGGTAGGGGAGGGGGTATAGAGGGGTGGCCTGGGGTTCCTGTGGGCCCTCTGTGTTTCGGCTTCAGCTTCAGCTCTGACTTCACTGGCACAGACCAACAGCTGACACACAGCTGTAGGGACACAGAGGAAGGGGAGTGACAGTGTGATGGACAGAGGGAGGGAATGAAGGGAGGTATGAAGACAAGTGAAAAGTGGAATTGTAGGCATAGAGAATGGAAGAGAAGGATGGAACGAAGGAGCAGTCCAGATGACATGGATGACATAGTAGAAAGAGTGTGTGTGTGGCACAGAGGAGATTTCAGGGATAGCCAGCCAGTGCAGCTGTCCAGAACAAGAGACAGGCGCTAGGCAACAGATACAGGGTGCAAGTGTTCAGAGAGAGTAGACAGCTTGTTTTGAGAAAACACCCAAGCCTTCCAAATGAGTGAAGCAGTGTGTGTCTGCTTTGCCTGATGACACCATGTTGAAATATGTCTCTTACAGGATTCCAGTAACTCTAAGCATGCAGAACCAGAGCTGAGAATCTTCCTCCGCTGGCCTGTCCACTATGTCAACAATCCTACACAGTCACCACGGTAACCACTCCACATCGTAAACGAAAATGATCCCTGTCACAATCAATAACAACGTACTTGACAAATGTTACAACAGATAAAATACTTTTACTGACCAGTGACCACAAAACTGGATGGAAACACAAACCTTAGGTTCTGAAGAAAATACAACCAAATTAAATCCCCACTAACCAAAACCAAGATTATGTTTGGCATAGACAGTCAAGTGTTTTTGAGGAAGTGGAAAAACAAGCCGCAGTGTTTAGGGAAAAGCTAGCGAGGGAAGCGAGGCCATAGTGTTTAGCTAACCATCTCCCTATCCCACTGCCATCTCCCTATCCCACTGCCATCTCCCTATCCCACTGCCATCTCCCTATCCCACTGCCATCTCCCTATCCCACTGCCATCTCCCTATCCCACTGCCATCTCCCTATCCCACTGCCATCTCCCTATCCCCACTGCCATCTCCCTATCCCACTGCCATCTCTCTATCCCACTGCCATCTCCCTATCCCACTGCCATCTCCCTATCCCACTGCCATCTCCCTATCCCACTGCCATCTCTCTATCCCACTGCCATCTCCCTATCCCACTACCATCTCCCTATCCCACTGCCATCTCCCTATCCCACTGCCATCTCCCTATCCCACTGCCATCTCCCTATCCCACTGCCATCTCCCTATCCCACTGCCATCTCCCTATCCCCACTGCCATCTTCGCCTATCCCACTGCCATCTCCCCTATCCCCACTGCCATTCTCCCTATCCCACTGCCATCTCCCCTACTCCCACTGCCATCTCCCATATATCCACTGCCATCTCCTATCCCACTGCCATCTCCCATCCACTGCCATCTCCCTATCCCAAGCCATCCCCTATCCCACTGCATCTCCATATCCCATGCCATCTCACTATCCAACTGCCATCTCCCTATCCCACTGCCATTCTCCATATCCCACATGCCATCTCCCTATCCCACTGCATCTCCTCTGATCCCACTTCCATCTCCCTATCCCACTGCCATCTCCCTATCCACTGCCATCTCCATTATCCCACTGCCATCTCCTATCCCACTGCCATCTCCCTATCCCCTGCCATCTCCCTATACCACTGCCATCTCCCTATCCCACTGCCATCTCCCCTATCCCACTGACATATCCCTATCCCACTCGCACACTATCCCTATTTACCACTGCCATCTCCCTCACTCCACTGCCATCTCCCTATCCCACTGCCATCTCCCTATCCCACTGCCATCTCCCTATCCCACTGCCATCTCCCTATCCCACTGCCATCTCCCTATCCCACTGCCATCTCCCTATCCCACTGCCATCTCCCTATCCCACTGCCATCTCCCTATCCCACTGCCATCTCTCTATCCCACTGCCATCTCCCTATCCCACTGCCATCTCCCTCCACTCACATGACTTGTCCAGACTAATCCACAGTGCTAATTAATGGTCATGGCTGTCTAAGTCCCACCACACAACAATAAAACAGACAGAGAGTGAAGGAAGGAGGGAATGAGTGAGGGAGAAGAAAGGCTCTTATGAAAAAGTATGCTTCAGAGAAAGTTTGACAAAAGAGTTTGGATTTCTTTTGGCACTGAAATGTCTCATGACAATCACATTGTAATTTGCATTCCAAAATATACTGAACAAATATATAAACACAACATGTAAAGTGTTTATCCCATGTTTAACGAGCCTAAATAAAAGATCCCAGACATTTTCTATACGCACAAAAAGCGTATCTCTTCAATTTTGTGGCCAAATTTGTTTACATCCCTGTTAGTGAACATTTCTCCTTTGCCACAATAATCCATCCACCTGACTGTGGTGTGGCATATCAAGAAGCTGATTAAACAGCATGATCATTACACAGGTGCACCTTGTGCTGGGGACAATAAAAGGCCACTCTAAAATGTGCAGTTTTGTCACACAACACAATGCCACAGATGTCTCAAGTTTTAACCTGTTATGGATAGGGGACAGTATTTTCACGGCCGGATAAAAAATGTACCCGATTTAATCCGATTTAGAATATGCATATAATTATTAGCTTTGGATAGAAAACACTCCAAAGTTTCTAAAACTGTTTGAATGGTGTCTGTGAGTATAACAGAACTCATTTGGCAGGCCAAAACATGAGAAGATTCTGTTCAGGAAGTACCCTGTCTGACCATTTCTTCCCCTTCTTGATTCTCTCTATCCATTACAAAGGATCTCTGCTGTTACGTGACACTTCCTACAGCTTCCATGGGCTCTCAGAGCCCGGGAAAAAGCTGAATGACGTAATTCAAAGCCCTGGCTGAAACACACGAGCGCTTTTGCTAAGTGGTCTATCAGCGGACAAAGGGCTTCATGCTCATGCACGATACGACACCATGATTTTATTCTATCGTCTCTGAACGGATTCAACGACTCCCGGTCGGAATATTATCGCTGATTTTAAACAGCGGTTGACATGCTTCGAAGTATGGTAATGAAATATTTAGAAATCTTTTGTCACGAAATGCGCCATGCGCGTGACCCTTATTTACCATTCGGATAGTGTCTAGAACGCACGAACAAAACGTCGCTGTTGGAACATAACTATGGATTATTTTGGACCAAAAATAATTTGTTATTGAAGTAGAAGTCCTGGGAGTGCATTCTGACGAAGAACAGGAAAGGTAATCAAACTTTTCTAATAGTAAATCTGATTTTGGTGAAGGCTAAACTTGCTGGGTGTCTAAATAGCTAGCCCTGTGATGCCGGGCTATCTACTGAGAATATTGTAAAATGTGCTTTCACCGAAAAGCTATTTTAAAATCGGACATATCGAGTGCATAGAGGAGTTCTGTATCTATAATTCTTAAAATAATTGTTATGTTTTTTGTGAATGTTTATCGTGAGTAATTTAGTAAATTCACCGGAGGTTTGCGGGGGGTATGCTAGTTCTGAACGTCACATGCTAATGTAAAAAAGCTGGTTTTTGATATAAATATGAACTTGATTGAACAAAACATGCATGCATTGTATAACATAATGTCCTAGGGTTGTCATCTGATGAAGATCATCAAAGGTTAGTGCTGCATTTAGCTGTGGTTTTGTTTTTTGTGACATTATATGCTAGCTTGAAAAATGGGTGTCTGATTATTTCTGGCTGGGTACTCTGCTGACATAATCTAATGTTTTGCTTTCGTTGTAAAGCCTTTTTGAAATCGGACAGTGTGGTTAGATTAACGAGAGTCTTGTCTTTAAAATGCTGTAAAATAGTCATATGTTTGAAAAATGGAAGTTTTCGGATTTTAGAGGAATTTGTATTTCGCGCCACGCCCATCATTGGATATTGGAGCAGGTGTTCCGCTAGCGGAACATCTAGATGTAAGAGGTTGCATTTGGTATGCTGGCTGCAGGAATGTCCATCAGAGCTGTTGCAAGAGAATTTCATGTTAATTTCTCTACCATAAGTCACTTCCAACGTTGTTTTAGAGAATTTGGAAGTACATCCAATCAGCCTCACAACCGCAGACCACGTGTAACCACGCCTACCAAGTACCTCCACATCTGGCTCCTTCACTTGCGGGATCATCCAACCCAGGTCTTCCGAGTGGCGCAGTGGTCTAAGGCACTGCATCTCAGTGCTTGAGGCGTCACTACAGATTCCCTGGTTTGAATCTAGGCTGTATCACAATCGGCCGTGATTGGGAGGCCCATAGGGCGGCGCACAATTGGCCCAGAGTTGTCCAGGTTTGGCCGGTGTAGGCCGTCATTGTAAATAAATATTTGTTTTTAACTGACTTGCCTTGTTAAATAAAGGTTAAATAAAATTAATTAATTAAATAAAATCTGTGTCGAGCCACCTGGATTGATGAAACTGAGTTTGTAAACCAAAGATTCTCTGCACAAACTGTCAGAAACCGTCTCAGGGAAGCTCCCCTCCGTGCTCGTCATCTTCACCAGGGTCTTGACCTGACTGCAGTTTTCAGTCATAATCGACTTCAGTGGGCAAATGCTCACCTTTGATGGCCACTAGCACGGTGGAGAAGTGTGCTCTTCATGGATGAACCCCCATGTCGCAAGGATCTGTACACAATTCCTGGAAGCTGAAAATGTCCCAGTTCTTCCAAGGCCTGTATACTCATACATGTCACCCATTGAGCATGGATTGACTTGTACGACAGTGTGTTCAAGTTTCTGCCAATATCCAGCAACTTTGCACAGCCATTGAAGGGGAGTGGGACAACATTCCACAGGCCACAATCAACAGCCTGATCAACTCTATGCGAAGAAGATGTGTCGTGCTGCACGATGGCAAATGGAGGTCACACCAGAAACGTACTGCTTTTCTGATCCACGCCCCTACCTTTTTTTAAAGGTATCTGTGACCAACAGATGCATATCTGTATTCCCAGTCATGTGAAATCCATAGATTAGGGCCTAATTTATTCATTTTAATTGACTGATTTCCTTATATGAACTGTAACTCAGTAAAATCTTTGAAATTGTTACATGTTGCATTTATATTTTTGTTCAGTGTATAATGTGATTGTCTGGTACGGGGGAAAAAAATGTATGAAATGTATGCATTCGCTACTGTAAGTCGCTCTGGATAAGAGCGTCTGCTAAATGACTAAAATGTAAATGTAAAAAATGGTAACTGCTAAGAACAATAGTTCCCATTAAAACACCCATTCAAGTTGGGCCATATTATGAGTTTGCCATACTATATGACTTGATGGTATCAAGCCCAGCTTTGACTTGGAATGTTCGTTCCTCTCAGTCTAATTCTAAGGGGTTGAGTTTGGGCCTGGGGTAGAACAAGGAGCTGATTCTAAATCTATTATATTCTCTGTGTTCCGTCTTCTCTGTGTGGAGTCCATGAACACAGCAGCCACAGAGACTGTTTCTCTCCCCAGCCAGTCAGCCAGTTAGTAAGACAGACAGACCGTTTCCCTCCCCAGTAAGACAGACAGACAGGAGTAATAGTAACCCTCCCACTGGGGAGGTTAGAGAGTAGTGAGGTCTTTGTTCTGGGTTTCCGTCAGACCCAGTAGAGGGAGTAGAGGGAGTCACTGAGGCACAACCATCCGGTGAGTCCTGGATAGATGGAAACACCTTTAAACCTTCCAAGCACTTACAGTGTTCAATGGCGTCAGCCGGGGAAACAAGGCGGCACTTGAAGGCTTTCCTGAACGAGAGCAGATGGTTTTGTTGTTTTGTCTGTGAGTCAGTGATAGCCTGGTCCCAGATCTGTTTGTGAGGTCTTGACACATCAGAGGGGTTTACTACAAAGTAGGATCAATGAGTTAGCAGGCTAACTTTAACAAGCAGAAATAACTGTTGATTTTCTGTTTCATTAAAAAGCCAAACTTAGATATAGGGATGGGTACCGTTAAGATTTTAACGGTATTACTCCTCTTACCGATACTGCTTATCCATCCGGTACTTTAACGGTATTCTTATCGGTTCTTTTTTACGAGAAAAAAACCCGAAACAAATTAAGAACAGAATTAACACTGCTTTATTATCTGAAATGTAAAATAAATCAAATAAACAATTATTTACAGCAAAAGAAACAGTGATTTGTTCAAAACATTGCTATTATAGACTAATGTTGTGATGATGGAAATGTAAAACAAATGAAATAAACAAGAATTTCCTGCAAAAGAAAATGCAGTGGTATAGAGCAACACGGGTGGGGCCTGCAGGTAGGCTGCAGAAGGACTAGCAGTTCTTCTTCTCTGGCAGAAGTCGGGACCTCTCCTGGCTTATTGTGTTCCCTGCAGTCGAAAATACCCTCTCGCTAGGGATGGAGGAGGCTTGAGCAAAGAGGTAGCTTGTTGCAATGTTTGTGAGGAGGGACAGAGAAGCTCTCTTCTCCCACGTCACAGGATCTTCAGCCATGGGGATGGGAGGCAGGCCTTTGTGGAGCTCGACCTCTAGGTCAACACGCTCGCTGAGGGTGAGGGACGAGGTGTCCTGTTGGATCCTCAATCTCAACTCCCTGTCCTCCTCTGAGAACAGCTCCTCCAAGGCACTCCTTGTTTTGTACAATGGAGGGACTGTCTCCTCCATTTCCTCTCCTCCTCCTTCAGACTCCTCCTCCTGTTGCTGGTGCTCTGTGTCTGTCTGCTCCAGCTCCTCTGACAGCCCTGGTGTTGCTCCTGTCACATTGGCCTCAGCATTTGCCTTCCTCAGCCTGTCCCAGGTGGCGTCACTCACCGGCCTCGCTTTAAATCTGGGGTCTATTGCTGTGGCCTCATGCAGGAAGGCTTGAACGTCCTCATCCTGATAACGCTCGGAGAGGTTCTCCCACACCTTCTCTTTGATGGTTGCCACAAACGTTGTATCTTCATGTTTCACATTGAAGTGCTCTTCCAGTTTTTGAGGATGGGTTTGATCTGTCCACAGGTGGCATTGTTTTCACATGACACACACAGTGTGGATGTATAGAGGATTCTCATGAGCTGGACAAACTCCTCAGCCTTATGGAAGTCCTCGTCCTTCAGATGGTCCAGGTTGTCCTTGGTCATTGCTTTTCGCAGTTGTGCGTCCAAGGCTGCTGCTTGGATCGCTGGATACTGCTCCCTGAATCTCTCATTAGATAGAGCGGGTTCCATCTGGTCTTGACATCAAGGATGAGTGAGTGTTGCGGAAGGCCTGAAACAACAACAAAAAACAACATACATTTAATTACCGCACACTTGAATATCAAATTAAATTGTTAAAAATAATACTTTAATAAATTGAACTGGCTTCTTACCAAGGAGCTGCTGCTTTTGGACATGGAGGATCTCTTGAACCACACGGCCACTGCTCTGATTCGGGGAGCCCATTTATCAATGGAAGTCATTTTGAAGATTTTCTGCGCTGCCAGATTCAAGGTGTTTGCAAAGCATCTTATTTTTAGGATGTGTAGCCGCTTGATGGCAACATCCATATTTCCAGCATTATCAACAGTCACAGCTACAATCTTGCTCGGCTCTGTCTCAAACTCTTCCAGAATGTCTGAGATCTCCTCAGACACTACTTCGTCAGTTTGCCATTTGTACACTGCCCTGGTGTGGAAGACCTTCTGTTGTACACTGCCCTGGTGTGGAGGACCTTCTGTTGTACACTGCCCTGGTGTGGAGGACCTTCTGTTGTACACTGCCCTGGTGTGGAGGACCTTCTGTTGTACATTGCCCTGGTGTGGAGGACCTTCTGTTGTACACTGCCCTGGCTTGTGTAGTGAACTGTAACAGTGAGATAATGGCCCTGACAGAGGCTGGTCCACTCGTCTGATGTGATGGTCAGCTTTGGCACGTCCTTCAGCTCAGTGATCACATTGGCCTTTTCTACACCACACCAGGTAGGAATTATTGTGTCACTGAGGTAACTCCTGGAGGGAGGGGTACATTTGGGGTTGAGTGCCTTGCTCATCTCCCTACAGTAAAAAATATATATAGTTTTCATGTGTTGAATTATCATTATTGAATTATTGTGTTGTTGTGTATTGTATTGTGGAGTGATGGGACTAACATACAACCCTTTGAAACTACTATATCCGAAACATGAATACAACTCAATATATATACTGACAGACTGTTACCTAAAGCCCTTGTACTCCACTGTTGCAAAGGGGTGTAGTCCTTTCACTATGACCTTGATCACGGCTAGGTGGCACTCATTCACCCTCTCCTCAGTCATCCTCCCACTAGCTGCCAGCGTGAAGGGGCTTTGGGCTGGTCTTTGGCTTGGACCAGCTGTATTAGAGGGAGGAGTGGGTTGGTTCATTGTAGCTGCAACTTTAACAAAAAAGTTGCAAAATCTTTAAATGGGCGATTGAATTTTTGAACGCAACCACAGCTAAACAATCAGCTGGCTAATGGTTCCTTTTGATCAGGAACCCATGTTCTCATAATCTAGTTAACTCTGTGTGTGTTGGCTCTAGGCTGCTAGCATACATACCTAACGTAGATCAGGCAACGAGAGATGAACTACAAGCTAGGCAGTCAAACTGTTTCTCTGCCTGTACATGATGCACTTTCCATAGATGTTTGGACAGATTGCTTGTAAGGGCGGAAACACGAGCAAAAGCCTTGTTGCACTTGTGGCAACGAGCATTGTCAGCATCGACTCTGGTGAAGTGTAACCACAATTTTGAATGTTTAGTTCTCTCCGCCATCGTCACTAATTAAGAGCAGGGTCTTTCTTTTTGTGTGTGTGTGTGTGTGTGTGTGTGTGTGTGTGTGTGTGTGTGTGTGTGTGTGTGTTGTAGAGATGTGAGAGAGACAGGCTCCGCGCGACAGAGCTCTCTCTTCTGGATTGGGAATAGCGGAAATGCATCACAGACAAATGTCTTAATCTTATTGCAAATTGGAAACGGTTGGTGAGATAAAATGTGCAAGATAACGTTTATGTAGCAATAATAAATAGGAAATGTATTTTCTTAAATTTCTCCAGTACCGAAAGCAGAACCGATAACATCTGAGTTTATCGATACTACGGTCTTTGATAATTTAGCCCTGGGGCCCGTTTAATACCGGGTTTCAGTACACATACCTACTTAGATATGCGTTATTGGTTGTTGAGTCAATTAGAACATGCCCATTTCAAGCTTATCTTTCTAAAAGCGACAACGTTATTTCAGAATAGTTAGGCAAGTTAGCTGGCTAACTCATTTATCCTGCTTTGTAGAATACCCCTTTGTTTATTTATGCTGTAGTTGACAATACAGCAGAAACAGATCAGAGACCAGGCTAGGTCATGGTTGTTGTTAGCCTGGTAACACTGCTACTGGTTCTGAGGGGCTATTCTCTGAGAATCTTTGAAGACCTGGCCAGAAGAACAATAGTGGCAGCTAGAGTGCTGTGCTACTATCCAGCAGGCATTTTTGCAAATCCTGCAAGAAGTTCTGATACTCTTTCCCTGAAGCTGTCGCCTTCCCTTGAAGTATTATTAAACTATCTGACTCAATGTATTTCTCCTCCATGTCATTGGTTATTGTTCTCAGAACACCATTGGTCACTGAAGCCGAGGGAAGATGGCTGCCCTCTTGGACAGTAGCCCAACAGAAAGTTCTGACCCTCTCTCCGATCGATCGGGATATTAACATTTTTATTTTATTAATCTTTATATTTCACCTTTATTTAACCAGGTAGGCCAGTTGAGAACAAGTTCTCATTTACAACTGCAACCTGGCCAAGATAAAGCAAAGCAGTGCGACACAAACAACAACACAGAGTTACACATGGAATAAACAAACATACAGTCAATAACACAATAGAAAAATCTAGATACAGTTTGTGCAAATGAGGTAAGATAAGGGAGGTAAGGGAATAAATAGGCCATAGTGGCAAAATATTTACAATTTAGCAATTAAACACTGGAGTGATAGATGTGCAGAAGATGAATGTGCAAGTAGAGATACTGAGGTGCAACGGAGCAAAAAAATAAATAACAGTATGGGGATGAGGTAGTTGGATGGGCTGTTTACAGATGGGCTATGTACAGGTGCAGTGATCTGTGAGCTGCTCTGACAGTTGGTGCTTAAAGTTAGAGAGGGAGATATGACTCTCCAGCTTCAGTGATTTTTGTAATTCGTTCCAGTCATTGGCAGCAGAGAACTGGAAGGAAAGGCGGCCAAAGCAGGAATTGGCTTTGGGGGTGACCAGTGAAATATACCTGCTGGAGCACGTGCTATGGGTGGGTGCTGTTATGGTGACCAGTGAGCTGAGATAAGGCGGGGCTTACCTTGCAAAGACTTATAGACGACCTGGAGCCAGTGGGTTTGGCGACGAATATGAAGCGAGGGCCAGCCAATGAGAACATACAGGTCGCAGTGGTGGGTAGTACATGGGGCTTTGGTGACAAAATGGATGGCACTGTGATTATTCATCAAATTGGATGCAGTCGCCGAAGTCAAGGATCGGTAGGATGGTCAGTTTTACGAGGGTGTTTGGCAGCATGAGTGAAGGATGATTTGTTGCGAAATAGGAAGCCGATTCTAGATTTAATTTGGGATTGGAGATGCTTAATGTGAGTCTGGAAGGAGAGTTTACAATCTAACCAGACATCTAGGTATTTGTAGTTGTCCACATATTCTAAGTCAGAACCGTCCAGAGTAGTAATGCTGGACGGGCGGGCAGGTGCGGGCAGCGGTCGGTTGAAGAGCATGCATTTAGTTTTACTTGCATTTAAGAGCAGTTGGAGGCCATGGAAGGAGAGTTGTATGGCACTGAAGCTCGTCTGGAGGTTAGTTAACCTCTTGCGGATTAGTGGGACGCCATTTCGACACCTTCCGGTGAAATTGCTGAGCGCCAAATTCAAATTCAATTACTATAAATATTAAAACTTTCATGAAATCACAAGTACAATACATCAAAATAAAGATTAACCTCTCTGGGGTATGTGGGACGAACTCGTCCCACCTACGTAACAGCTACTGAAATTCCAGTGGCGCGATTTTTGAATCGTTAGAAATACTATTACTTCAATTTCTCAAACATATGACTATTTTACAGCTATTTAAAGACAAGAATCTCGTTAATCTAACCCCACTGTCCGATTTCAAAAAGGCTTTACAACGAAAGCAAAACATTAGATTATGTCAGCAGAGTGCCCAGCCAGAAAAAATCAGACACCCATTTTTCAAGCTAGCATATCATGTCACATAAACCCAAACCACAGCTAAATGCAGCACTAACCTTTGATGATCTTCATCAGATGACACACCTAGGACATTGTGTTATACAATACATGCATGTCTGTTCAATCAAGTTCATATTTATATCAAAAAACAGCTTTTTGCATTAGCATGTGACGTTCAGAAAAAGCATAACCCCCGCAAACTTCCGGGGAATTTACTAACAGTTTGCTAAATTACTCACGATAAACGTTCACAAAAAGCATAACAATTATTTTAAGAATTATAGATACATTACTCCTCTATGCACTCGATATGTCCGATTTTAAAATAGCTTTTCGGATGAAGCACATTTTGCAATAATCTAAGTACATAGCCCGGCATTACAGGGCTAGCTATTTAGATACCCACCCAGGTCAGCCTCCACCAAAATCACATTTCCTATAAGAAAAATGTTCTTACCTTGCTTGTTCTTCATCAGAATACACTGCCAGGACTTCTACTTCAATAACAAATGTTGGTTTGGTCCCAAATAATCCATCGTTATATCCAAACAGCGACGTTTTGTTCGTGAGTTCTAGACACTATCAGAATGCTTCTTCACGGTCCCGCGCATGGCGCATTGGCGTGTCAAAAATGTCTAAATATTCCATTACCGTACTTCGAAGCATGTCAACCGCTGTTTAAAACCAATTTTTATGCCAGTTATCTCGTAGATAAGTGATAATATTCCGACCGGGAGTATGCATTGACCCTAAACAGCCGAATAAAATTTCTCCTCAGGAGCGACTCGTGCACGCGCCTCATTCAAAGGTCCTCTGAGTCGACACTTACAAAAGGTGATAATGTGTTTCAGCCTGAGACTCCCTCGTAAACCTTCAGTTATTTCCCGGGCTCTGAGAGCCTATCGGAGCCCTGGGAATTGTCACGTTACAGCTAAGATCCTTACTTTTCAATAAAAAGATGTAAGACGCACGACTCCTTGTCAGACAGGGTACTTCCTGCTTGAAACCTTGTCAGGTTTTTGCCTGCCATAGGAGTTCTGTTATACTCACAGACACCATTCAAACAGTTTTAGAAAATTCAGAGTGTTTTCTATCCAAACCTGAACAATAATATGCATATTCTAGCTTCTGAGTTGGTGTAGGAGGCAGTTAAAAATGGGAACATATTTTTTCCAAAATTCTCAATACTGCCCCCTAGCCCAGACAGGTTAACTTGTTGTTAATCCAGCCGCCGTGTCAGATTTGAAAAAGGCTTTATGGCGAAAGCCAACCATGGGATTATCTGAGGAGAGCACCCAGCACACAAATGCATAACAAATCATTTTCAACCAGGGAGTTGCGACACGAAAGTCAGACATAGCGATATAATATATGCCTTACCTTTGAAGATCTTCTTCTGTTGGCACTCCAAAAGGTCCCAGTTACATTACAAATGGTCCTTTTGTTCAATAAAGCATTTTATATCCATAAAAACTCAGTTTAGCTGGCGCGCTTCAGTCAATAATCCACTCGGTTTCCCTCCTTCAAAATGAATCCCAAACGTTACCAATAAACTTATCCAAACAAGTCAATCAACGTTTATAATCAAACCTTAGGTACCCTAATACGCAAACAAACAATAAAATTTAAGATGGAGAATCGTTGTCGTCTTTACCGGAGAAAAATACCAAAGAACGCGCTCTCATTCACGCGCTTGGAAACACTACAGCCAAAATGAGAGCCACCTAGAAAAACTACAATTTCTGGCTCATTTTTCCAAAAACCAGCCTGAAACTCTATCTAAAGACTGTTGACATCTAGTGGAAGCCCTAGGAACGGCAATCGGGCACGATTTCGCCCCATTATAAAGGTGCCAGCCATTGAAATCAGTGGTAGGATGATATATTTTTTTTTGCGATGGTGTGTCCTCGGGGTTTCGCCTGCCATTTCAGTTCTGTTATACTCACAGACATTACTTTAACAGTTTTAGAAACTTTAAAGTGTTGTCTATCCACAACTACCAATTATATGCATATCCTAGCTTCTGGGCCTGAGTAGCAGGCAGTTTACTTTGGGCACGCTTTTCGTCCGGACGTCAAAATACCGCCCCCTATCCCAAAGAGGTTAATACAGTGTCCAAAGAAGGGCCAGAAGTATACAGAATGGTGTCGTCTGCGTAGAGGTGGATCAGAGAATCACCAGCAGCAAGAGCGACATCATTTATGTATACAGAGAAAAGAGTCGGCCTGAGAATTGAACCCTGTGGCACCCCCATAGAGATTGCCAGAGGTCCGCACAACAGGCCCTCCGATTTGACACACTGAACTCTGTCTGAGAAGTAGTTGGTGAACCAGGTGAGGCAGTCATTTGAGAAACCAAGGCTGTTGAGTCTGCCGATAAGAATGTGGTGATTGACAGAATCGAAAGCCTTGGCCAGGTCGATGAATACAGCTGCACAGTATTGTCTCTTATCGATGGTCTCAGAGAAGTGTGTCTGAGAGAAGTGTGGTGTGGTGCGTTGTCCTTCAATGGCACATATGGATCCTCTCACTGGATTCCATGAACAACAAACACACAGATGGAATGAAGCCATTTGTCTGGAAACAATGGCTGTGGTGGATATCCCCTGTGATGAGGCTGTATGTAACAGTGTATTGGTTGGTCAGTCAGTCAGCGGTCCAGTCATCCAGTGATTCACTAGTATGTGTCAGCTGACACTTCATCAATACCAGGAAGTACCAGTCAGCAGGAAGTAAGGAAGTACAGCCAGTCAGAAGTTTGGAATCTGAACTGATTTTGACAGGATGGAGCAGGAAGAGGAAAAGTGAGTCATTTAAAAAGGACAAAAAGTGATGAGAGAGGTGAAAGATAGATGGAGAGAGAAACTAAGAACATGCTTGAGTGTGAGGAAGGAAAGGAGAGAGGGGGGATTATAAAAGTGGGCGGAAAGAAAATAGTAATAAAAGTAATTTTTAAAAGCGGCGGCGATAGAGAAAGAGTGAGAAAGTGAAAGAAAGAGAACTAATTTCCAGTAATAGTTTGGCCTTGGGAAGTGTGGCCTGACTCATTACGATGGCTCTCTGCTTTCCAAAACACAGTTTCAACAACTCACACACACATACACACACACACACACACACACACACACACACACACACACACACTTTCCCTTCACCTAACTGCCAGTGTCAACACCATAAACTTACGCCATGCACAATAACATAGCTCTGAACCAATCTAAACGACGAGGAACTGACAGACTGAAAATATTTATGCAATAAAGACCAATGAATCAACTCTTTAGGAAAGTGAGACAGGAGTAAAAAAGTATTGTAATAAACTCTGATTCATTATATGCAGCTTGGGCCAAGTAGGAGTCAATCATTAAGGGAGTAAAACTTCCAGTTACTCCAATATGTTCCTTCCCCCTTTCCCTAGCCCCCTCTCCTCTCCTCTCCCCTCTCTTGCCCCCTCCCCTCCCCTCTCCTCTCCTCTCTAGCCCCCTCCCCTCCCCTCTCCTCCATAGTTAGGATCAGGTCATCTTGGCCTTCCCCAGTCCTCCTTACTCTAACTCTCTCTCAGCTCCATAAGAGCTGTATTTCAAGGATTGCACATTCTTCAGCATGTCTACATCAGTGGAGGCTCCTCAGAAGAGGAAGGGGAGGACCATCCTCCTCAGTGAATTTCATAAAAATAGTGAAACATTAAAGTTCTCGTTTTTAGATAAAACTTTACTAAATATATTCATGTCACCAAATAATTGATTAAAACACACTGTTTTGCAATGAAGGTCTACAGTAGCCTCAGCAGGACTCTGTAGGGTAGCACCATGTGTAGCCGTAGGACAGCTAACTTCTGTCCTCCTCTGGGTACATTGGCTTCAATACAAAACCTAGGAGGCTCATGGTTCTCACCCCCTTCCATAGACTTACACAGTAATTATGACAACTTCCAGAGGAAGTCTGTGGCTGCTATGAAAGTGAACTGTGTTTATGTCTTATCAGGGGTGTATTCATTCTGACGATTCTGTTGAAAAACATTTCTTAAACGGAACGGGGATAAACATACCAGAATTTGTCTAATAGAAACTCTCATTTGCAACTGTTGGACTAATGATTACACCCCAGATCAGTTAGATGCAGGCAAGAGTGTTCACACTGGTATTGAATGTCTCACTCTGTCACCTTGACTACTCAAAATTCTCTTGACCTGTGCACCTATGTTTGTAAACTTTAATTCATAGGCTAGGTTGTAGCAACCTCATGAAAATGTGAGTATCATGTAGAAGCCTAAACCTATCGATGTTACATTGAGCTGGGTGACTGGAACATGAATGACAGTCATCCAAATATGCTGTGAAAAAGTTTTCTAATCCTCCTTCATCTTAAACGGCACCGACCGCCACTGGCCTATATAGTAGAGCAGCCAGACGATGATTGAAGACCACAGGTTCAGGTTGTCCTGCTGGGGAAATGAAGCTTGGTCATCAACAGCAACAGAAGCCATATGAAGACATTAGTTGGACGTCAATACAAAATGTATGGATGTTAAATACAAATGCTTTTTTTCATCCTGAAGCAAAACTAAACTAATAATGAATAGATTCAAACTAGTACATTTAATGGAGTTTTGGGTTCAATTTCAAAGTCTGTAAGTAGTCCTAAAGCCAAACACTGACTCATGCTTCTGCTTCCTGTCATTGATCTGCATCAAGATGACAGAATCAAGAGGAGGAATATTCATTTTCTGTTGGGGCATAATACAGTGGTGGAAAAAAGTATTTGATCCCCTGCTGATTTTGTACGTTTGCCCACTGACAAAGAAAGGATCAGTCTATCATTTTAAATGGTAGGTTTATTTGAACAGTGAGAGACAGAATAACAACAAAAATATCCAGAAAAACGCATGTCAAAAATGTTAAATTGATTTGCATTTTAAATTAGGGAAATAAGTATTTGACCCCCCTCTCAAATCAGAAAGATTTCTGGCTCCCAGGTGTCTTTTATACAGGTAACGAGCTGAGATTAGGAGCACACTCTTAAAGGGAGTACTCCTAATCTCAGTTTGTTACCTGTAAAAAAGATACCTGTCCACAGAAGCAATCAATCAATCAGATTCCAAACTCTCCACCATGGCCAAGACCAAAGAGCTCTCCAAGGATGTCAGGGACAAGAAGATGTAGACCTACACAAGGCTGGAATGGGCTACAAGACCATCGCCAAGCAGCTTGGTGAGGTGACAACATTTGGTGCGATTATTCGCAAATGGAAGAAACACAAAAGAACTGTCAATATCCCTCGGCATGGGGCTCCATGGAAGATCTCACCTCGTGGAGTTGCAATGATCATGAGAACGGTGAGGAATCAGCCCAGACCTACATGGGAGGATCTTGTCAATGATCTCAAGGCAGCTGGGACCATAGTCACCAAGAAAACAATTGGTAACACACTACGCCGTGAAGGACTGAAATCCTGCAGCGCCCGCAAGGTCCGCCTGCTCAAGAATACATATACAGGCCCGTCTGAAGTCTGCCAACGAACATCTGAATGACTCAGATGACAACTGGTGAAAGTGTTGTGGTCAGATGAGACCAAAATGGAGCTCTTTGACATCAACTCAACTCGCCGTGCTTGGAGGAGGAGGAATGCTGCCTCTGACCCCAAGAACACCATCTCCACCGTCAAACATGGAGGTGGAAACATTATGCTTTGGGGGTGTTTTTCTGCTAAGGGGACAGGACAACTTCACCGCATCAAAAGGACGATGGACGGGGCCATGTACCATCAAATCTTGGGTGAGAACCTCCTTCCCTCAGCCAGGGCATTGAAAATGGGTCGTGGATGGGTATTCCAGCATGACAATGACCCAAAACATACGACCAAGGCAACAAAGGAGTGGCTCAAGAAGAAGCACATTAAGGTCCTGGAGTGGCCTAGCCAGTCTCCAGACCTTAATCCCATAGAAAATCTGTGGAGGGAGCTGAAGGTTCGAGTTGCCAAACGTCAGCCTCAAAACCTTAATGACTTGGAGAAGATCTGCAAAGAGGAGTGGGACAAAATCCCTCCTGAGATGTGTGTAAACCTGGTGGCCAACTACAAGAAACGTCTGACCTCTGTGATTGCCAACAAGGGTTTTGCCTCCAAGTACTAAGTCATGTTTTGCAGAGGGGTCAAATACTTATTTCCCTCATTAAAATGCAAATCAATTTATAACATTTTTGACATGCGTATTTCAGATTTTTTTTGTTGTTATTCTGTCTCTCACTGTTCAAATAAACCTACTATTAAAATTATAGACTGATCATTTCTTTGTAAGTGGGCAAATGTACAAAATCAGCAGGGGATCAAATACTTTTTTCCCCCACTGTAGCCTAGACCTCTGTCCTATACGCCTACACCCACACTGCAGATTGGAGAAACGCAACCTGTACAATTCTGAACAATTAACTAAAACACCTCTGTTGTTGCCTAAGTATGGATCCAAACCCGTATGGAACCAAGATCACCTGGGAGAATCAAGACAATGTTAGCACAATGAGCTAAAGCCTAGGCATTAGATCTAGAACATTGAGCTAAATCATTTACATTTACGTCATTTAGCAGACGCGCTTATCCAGAGCGACTTACAAGTTCGTGCATTCACCTTATGATATCCAGTGGAACATCCACTTTACAATAGTACATCTATATCTTCGTATTTTTTTTGGGGGGGGGGGGGGGTTAGAAGGATTACTTTATCCTATCCCAGGTATTCCTTAAAGAGGTGGGGTTTCAGGTGTCTCCGGAAGGTGGTGATTGACTCCGCTGTCCTGGCGTCGTGAGGGAGCTTGTTCCACCATTGGGATGCCAGAGCAGTGAACAGTTTTGACTGGGCTGAGCGGGAACTGTGCTTCCGCAGAGGTAGGGGGGCCAGCATGCCAGAGGTGGATGAACGCAGTGCTCTTGTTTGGGTGTAGGGACTGATCAGAGCCTGAAGGTACGGAGGTGCCGTTCCCCGCACAGCTCCGTAGGCAAGCGCCATGGTCTTGTAGCAGAAATCCTATGTATTACATCTAGACATTAGCTAGTATATAACTACTGCTATGCATACCCTTTCTATTCACATACTGTCCATACACACCATTCACATACATACAGCGCATTCGGTAAGTATTCAGACCCCTTGACTTTTTCCATATTTTGTTACGTTACAGCCTTATTCTAAAATGGATTAAACAGTTTTTTCCCCCTCGTCGATCTACACACAATACCCCACAATGACAAAGCAAAAAACGTTTTAGAAATGTTTTTTAAAACTGAAATATCACATTTACATAAGTATTTCAGACCAGTTACTCAGTACTTTGTTGAAGCACCTTTGGCAGCGATTACAGCCTAGAGTCTTCTTGGGAATGGCACTACAAGCTTGGCACACCTGTATTTGGGGAGTTTCTCCTATTATTCTTTGCAGATAGGGTTGTTGACCTGTTGGAAGAGGAACTTTCACCTCAGTCTGAAGTCCTGAGTGCTCTGGGGCAGGTTTTCATCAAGGAGCTCTCTGTACTTAGCTCTGTTCATCTTTCCCTCGATCCTGACTTGTCTCCCAGTCCCTGCCTCTGAAAAACATCCCCACAGCATAATGCTGCCACCACTATGCTTCACCGTAGGGATGGTGCCAGCTTTCCTCCAGACGTGATGCTTGGCATTCAGGCCAAAGAGTTCAATCTTGGTTTCATCAGACGAGTGTCTTGTTTCTCATGGTCAGAGTCTTTAGATGCCTTTTGGCAAACGTCAAGTGGGCTGTCATGTGCCTTTTACTGAGGAGTGGCTTCCGTCTGGCCACTCAACCATAAAAGCCTGATTGGTGGAGTGCTGCAAAGATGGTTGTCCTTCTGGAAGGTTCTCCCATCTTCACAGAGGAGCTCTGGACCTCTGTCAGAGTGACCACCGGGTTGTTGGTCACCTCCCTGACCAAGGCCCTTCTCCCGCGATTGCTCAGTTTGGCCGGGCAGCCAGCTCTAGGAAGTCTCTTGGTGGTTCCAAACTTCTTCCATTTAAGAATGATGGATGCCACTGTGTTCTTTGGGACCTTCAAAGCTGCAGACACTTTTGGTACCCTTCCCCAGATCTGCGACTTGACACAATCCTGTCTCGGAGCTATACGGACAATTCTTTCGACCTCATGGCTTGGTTTTTGCTCTGACATGCACTGTCAACTGGAGGACCTTATATAGACAGGTGTGTGCCTTTCCAAATCATGTCCAATCAATTGAATTTACCACAGGTGGACTCCAATCAAGTTGTAGAAACATCTCAAGGATAATCAATGGAAACAGGATTCACCTGAGCTAAATTTCAAGTCTTAGAGCAAAGGGTCTGAATACTTATGTTAATAAGGTATTTCTATTTTTATTTATTTTTTTATAAATTAGGTAAAATAAAAAAAATAAAAAACTGTTTTAGATTTGTCTTCATGGGGTGTTTCGTGTAGATTTATGTTTTTTATTTAATACATTTTAGAATAAGGCTGTAACTTAAAAATGTTTTGGGGAAAAAGTCAAGGGGTCTGAATAATTTCAGAATGCACTGTATATATTTATATTCCACACACACACGCCATTGGACTCTGGAGCAGTGGAAACGCGTTCTCTGGCATGATGAATCACGCTTCACCATCTGGCAGTCCGACGGACGAATCTGGGTTTGGCGGATGCCAGGAGAACGCTACCTGCCCCAATGCATAGTGCCAATTGTAAAGTTGGCCCCTTAGTTCCAGTGAAGGGAAATCTAAAACACTACAGCATACAAAGACATTCTAGACGATTCTGTTCTTCCAACTTTGTGGCAACAGTTTGGGGAAGGCCCTTTCCTGTTTCAGCATGACATTGCCCCTGTGCACAAAGCGAGGTCCATACAGAAATGGATTGTCGAGATCGGTGTGGAAGAACTTGACTGGCCTGCACAGAGCCCTGACCTCAACTCCATCGAACACCTTTGGGATGAATTGGAACACCGACTCTGAGCCAGGGCTAATCGCCCAACATCAGTGCCCTACCTCACTAATGCTCTTGTGGCTGAATGGAAGCAAGTCCCCGCAGCAATGCTCCAACATCTAGTGGAAAACCTTCCCAGAAGAGTGGAGGCTGTTATAGCTTATTAATGTCCATGATTTTGGAATGAGATGTTCAACGAGCAGGTGTCCACATACTTTTGGTCACGTAGTGTAGCTCATTCTGATATTTCTACTACTGTACATGACATTTTAGTTACACTGTTTACACACACCGCATATGTATTTATATACTGGATTCTGGAACATGCTATTTTACTTGTTTGACATTTTACTGCATTGGTAGGAGCTAGTAACATAAGTATTTCGCTGCACCAGCTTTAACATCTGCTAAACTGTGTACGTGACCAACTTAAACTGCTGAGCTAAAGCCTAGCTATCAGATCTAGACCACGTTAGCACACTGAGCTAAAGCCTAGGCATTAGATCTAGACCACGTTAGCACACTGAGCTAAAGCCTAGCTATCAGATCTAGACCACGTTAGCACACTGAGCTAAAGCCTAGGCATTAGATCTAGACCACGTTAGCACACTGAGCTAAAGCCTAGCTATCAGATCTAGACCACGTTAGCACACTGAGCTAAAGCCTAGGTATCAGATCTAGACCACGTTAGCACACTGAGCTAAAGCCTAGGCATTATATCTAGACCACGTTAGCACACTGAGCTAAAGCCTAGGTATCAGATCTAGACCACGTTAGCACACTGAGCTAAAGCCTAGGCATTATATCTAGACCACGTTAGCACACTGAGCTAAAGCCTAGGCATTAGATCTAGACCACATTAGCACACTGAGCTAAAGCCTAGGTATCAGATCTAGGCCACGTTAGCACACTGAGCTAAAGCCTAGGCATTATATCTAGACCACGTTAGCACACTGAGCTAAAGCCTAGGCATTAGATCTAGACCACGTTAGCACACTGAGCTAAAGCCTAGGCATTATATCTAGACCGCGTTAGCACACTGAGCTAAAGCCTAGGCATTAGATCTAGACCACATTAGCACACTGAGCTAAAGACTAGGCATTAGATCTAGAAGTTGACAAAGCTTTCAAGTCACTGGCAAGGTTACGCATCACATATATATTTACAAAAATGTATATATGTATGTATGTATGTATGTATGTATTTACAAAAATGTATACACTCCCTATATATATATATATATATATATATATATATATATATATATATATATATATATTTATTAGGGGAATGGAAATGATGCAGACAATACATTGATATAAGCCACAATCTACATGTTGAGAAAAAAAAGGCCCTGTTCAAAAGTAAAGCACTGTGTAGGGAATAGGGTGCCATTTTGGACTCAGAGTGGGACTCCAATAGGTTCCCACGGGACAAGAATTTTGTTTCACTCTCACTGTCTGCTACTCCAATGGTTTTATTTTGGTTCTCAGGCAGGGCTAAGATCTCCGTACTTGTCAGTGCCCGTCCAGGGAACTGCTCTGGGCCTCAAACGGATGATTACACCTGGCCTAGTGACGCTACACTCCCTCTCTCCATAATCCCTATCCTGGATATATACACTGAGTACAAAACATTAGGAACACCAGCTCTTTCCATGACTAACCAGCTGAATCCAGGCAAAAACTATGATCCTTTATTGATTTAATTTGTTAAATCCATTTCAATCAGTGTAGATGAAGGGGAGGAAACAGGTTAAAGGATTTTTAAGCCTTGAGACAATTGAGACATGGATTCTGTATGTGTGCCATTCAGAGGGTGAACAGCCAAGACAAAACATTTAAGTGCTTTTGAACAGGGAATGATAGTAGGTGCCAGGTTCACCGGTTTGAGTGTGTCAAAATCTGCACTGCTGCTGGATTTTTCATGGTCAACAGTTTCCTGTGTGTATCAAGAATGGTTCATCACCCAAAGGACATCCAGCCAACTTGATACAACTGCATTGTGGTAAACATGGGCCAACAAATTGAGGCAAAAGGGTGTGCAACTCAATATTAGGAAGGTGTTCTTTATATGTACACTGAACAACAAACAAATTACACAACACATAAAGTGGTTTGTCCCATGTTTCATGAGCTGAAAAAAAGATCCCTGAAATGTTCCGTACGCACAAAAAGCTTATTTCTCTAAAATTTTGTAGCCAAATTTGTTTACATCCCTGTTAGTGAGCATTTGTCCTTTGCCAAGATAATCCATCCACCTAACAGGTGTGACATATCAAGAAGCTGATTAAACAGCATGATCATTACACAGGTGCACATTGTGCTGGGGACAATAAAAGACCACTCTAAAATGTGCAGTTTTGTCACACAACACAATGCCACAGATGTCTCAAGTTTTGAGGGAGCGTGCAATTGGCATGCTGACTGCAGGAATGTCCACCAGAGCTGTTGCCAGAGAATTGAATGTTAATTTCTCTACCATAAGCCTCCTCCAAAATCGTTTTAGAGAATTTGTCAATGCGTTCAACCGGCCTCACAACCGCAGACCACGTGTATGGCATCATGTGGGCGAGCGGTTTGCTGATGTCAACGTTGTGAACAGAGTGCCCCATTTTGGTGGTGGGCTTATAGTATGGGCAGGCATAAGCTATGAACGAACACAATTGCATTTTATCGATGGCAATTTGAATGCACAGAGTGAATGCACAGTGACGAGATCCTGAGGCCCAATGTGAGGCCCATTTATTTTAAGGTATCTATGACCAACTCATGTGAAATCCATAGATTAGGGCTGAATTAATTAATTTCAATTGACTGATGTTCTCATATGAATGGTAACTCAGTAAAATCTTTGAAATGGTTGCATCTTGCATTTATATTGGTTCAGTATATGTTTTATTGTCACATACACCAGGTAGGTGTAGTGAAATATGCTGCTTTACAGGGTCAGCCACAGTAGTATGGCGCCCCTGGAGAAAATGAGGGTTAAGTGCCTTGCTCAATGGCACGTCAACAGGGTATTCGAACCAGCAACCTTTCGGTTACTGACCCAATGCTCTAACCGCTAGGCTACCTGCCGCCCTAGATGGGAGAGAAGTGCAGTCACGAAAACCCAGGGAGGTGTACTGCCACTGAATCTGAATTAAGAACCCTCAAATCTCTTTAAGTCTCAAGCTATAAACATAGTCTTGGTGAGAACATTTTAGCACTGAAAAAATAATGATGTTTTAACTGAATTGAGCCCTAGGCATAGGAATAACAGTACCTATCTAACTTATGATGTACTGTTTTCCATATGAGACCTATACTATAACAAGTATGCAATATATCGGTAGTAGCATTGGCATCCTAATGACATACTGGCGATAGAGTGAAGATCAATCTGTGATGCTAGACTGCCTCTAACTATACTGGACCTCTGAGGGTTTGTTACAGTTCTAGTGACACAAGGCCTCGGACCAATTCCCTGAATTCAATTTACACTGTCTCACTACCACCTGTCTGCGGAGAGGGGAAAGAAAGGGGGGGTGAAGGGGAGGAGAGAAAGAGGGGGAGGAGAGAACGGCACCGTGCTACTCTCACAATGGGGAGAGAGAAAACGGACTGCCGCCCAGTCCACCATGGTGGAGAGAGAGAGTAGGAGAGAAAACGGACTGCCGCCCAGTCCACCATGGTGGAGAGAGAGAGTAGGAGAGAAAACGGACTGCCGCCCAGTCCACCATGGTGGAGAGAGAGAGTAGGAGAGAAAACGGACTGCCGCCCAGTCCACCATGGTGGAGAGAGAGAGTAGGAGAGAAAACGGCCTGCCGCCCAGTCCACCATGGTGGAGAGAGAGAGTAGGAGAGAAAACGGCCTGCCGCCCAGTCCACCATGGTGGAGATAGAGAGTAGGAGAGAAAACGGCCTGCCGCCCAGTCCACCATGGTGGAGAGAGAGAGTAGGAGAGAAAACGGCCTGCCGCCCAGTCCACCATGGTGGAGAGAGAGAGTAGGAGAGAAAACGGCCTGCCGCCCAGTCCACCATGGTGGAGAGAGAGTAGGAGAGAAAACGGACTGCCGCCCAGTCCACCATGGTGGAGAGAGAGAGTAGGAGAGAAAACGGCCTGCCGCCCAGTCCACCATGGTGGAGAGAGAGAGTAGGAGAGAAAACGGACTGCCGCCCAGTCCACCATGGTGGAGAGAGAGAGTAGGAGAGAAAACGGACTGCCGCCCAGTCCACCATGGTGGAGAGAGAGAGTAGGAGAGAAAACGGACTGCCGCCCAGTCCACCATGGTGGAGAGAGAGAGTAGGAGAGAAAACGGACTGCCGCCCAGTCCACCATGGTGGAGAGAAAAGGGGGAGAAGAGAAGAAAGGAGAAAGTGGTAGAGGGAAGTAGAGGAGCAGAGAGAGGGGGGGGGCTTCCATATTTAGAAGCCTGACTCAGAAATATAGAGTAAGCATTAGACAGCGTTAGACAAAGACGGGACCTTGGCAGCAGGAGGGTGAGAATGATTCACCCAGTGACTTAGCATTGAAATGAAAAGGAGGACAGGAGGGAAAAGGAGGGAGGGAGGAATAGTTTGGAGACAGAGAAAAGAGAGAGAGCAGGTCAAACCGGAATGTGTTGTGCGAGGCTCAGCATTTAGAACCGCAGTGAGAAAAACAGACTCTCTACTTCACTAACCAACTTCTTCATCAAAACAAATAAATGGTCACGCAGGGGAAGGCTGAAGACATCCTCAGAGCTGTTTAATGTCAGTCTGGACCATTCAAACACACACAACAAACAAAATCTCAGCTCTGGAGCCGTTCCTGATGACCTGATTAACGTGGAGTCTGGTACTAGATGTAACTCACGCTGACACACACACGAACACACCCATTATCATTTTTACACCCCTCAGGCATCGGTTGATCCCTCTACCAGCTCATTTCTCTCTGCTCCTAAAAAGAGCTCACCGACACTTCACAGGGCAGTATCCTGGTCCTAATGCCTGGAAGGGGAAGGCTGATGTCATAGTCAGAACCTCAACAGGGATGGTGTTACTCTGAACACTGAGGTGATAAAGAGACATAGGCTCAGTCCCAAATGGCACACTATTCCCTATATATAGTGCACTACATTTGACCAGGGCCTAGGATAGCTCTGGTCAAAAGTAGTGCACTATATATAGGGAATAGGGTGCCATTTGGGAGGCAACATGAGGAAATAAGCAATTCTTTGATGTTCAATGTGGCATCGTGACGGTTTTTCATGAACATTTTCTAGAGTTGTCTGGAAGCCCTGAGTAATGATTTTGGGGGTGGGATATTGTACCACACGAGTCAACACACACGCACACACACACACAGACAGACAGAGACAGAGACAGAGACAGATAAAAGAAAAAGAGCTCATTATTTTGGACTTAAGTCGACTGAAGTTTGTTCATTTCCATACTTATCGTAGGCAAATATGATATCCGTCATATAGAATGTGGAGAGACACTTGTTAGAGCCCAGTAAAATCATTACAATATAATAATGTGAAATGCCTTTTAGGTTGTTTGGGGGCACACACTTCACTATTCAAATACTCCCTGACTGTATCACTGAAATGAACAACCCTGAAGATGATTCCTCATTATACTGCATGCAGACAGAGGAATTCCAGTCAGCTCTTATGCTGGCATGATATGCTGAGGGTATGTGAGATCCCCAGATAAGATACACTGACAGATTCACTCATTCAAACAGTCCAGCCACAGTCAATAGACACAACTGTTTACCCAGCCCCATACCAACACTATCTATCAGGGTTGGGAGGATGGTAACCACAAAGATGAGTGGAGGCAGAGATGAGGGGGGGGGGTGATAATGATAGAGATGGGAGGATGAGGGAAAGGAATAGAGGGATAAATGATCTAGTGCTGCTTCAGCCGGAGGGGGACAGAGAGAGAGAGTGGTGGAAGATGAAGTGAAAGAAGAGATGTTCAGAGAGATTTGGAGAGAGACAGATTGCCAGAATGATCAATTACTGCATCAAAGGTATGTTGGATGAGGCAGAGGGAGAGACGAATGGAGAGGGGGAGATCAAATGGGTCTCAATAAAAGGCATATATACCCCCTAAAGGTAGCATTTTCATCCCAGGGAAGAGAAACCAGACCCCTGCTCTCTCTGCACAATTATCCCCCTAACCCTATCGTTTACTCTGTGTCCCAAAAACACACACAAATACACACAGTTGGTTCTATGAGAAAGCATATTTTCTCTCACTGTAATTCATCTCATGTCTCTGTCAGAGGATAATCGATCCATTCATTCTCCATGATGGATTCATCAACACTGTGGGTGATGATGCTTGAGACATAATGGACATGTTTCTCCTTCTTCCTTCTCTTTCTTCCGCATGTGTTCCTTCTAAAACCCCTTCAGTTTTTGGTGGTGTCCGATTGTGTTCCATAGGTTGAGACTGGATTCTCTAGAAACATGTTTATTTTCTCTGGCAGTACTTTAGGCTAGTTTGGGGGGTTTGTTCCAGTGACTGATTGCTCCCCTGAGGAGAACCCCCCATTCGCTACACTGGTGTATCCCACAGGGACAAAATTCAAGCGGCTCTGCCTTGCTTGGGGTCACCTGCTTACAGCGCGAGGTCGCAAGGTCAATAACCGCGCCATGTTCCATCAGGGTGTGACAATGGCCACCTGGACGCTATGAGGTCATCATGGTAAACATTCAACGTTTTATTGACAACATTCTTCTCACATCAAGGACCGTTGAGCCTTTGCCTTTTTACAGTTTTAGTACTCTGCATCCGTAGAATTGATTGTGTTTAACACCAACTGGGTTTGAGGAGCCCCATATCAATAGAATCGGCCCATTACCTCTATAGTTTACAGACTCTGGGTAATTCAAAGCGAACCATGTCACTGAAAGGTTATTTAGTATGGAATGAGGCCGGGGGGATGACTTGAAACAACTCAAGCCCATTTGCAATTTAGGGGGTCAATTGTGGGCAGTAAATCAGATAAGCACCTAAGAGATCTAATGGAAAATGTAGCCTAAATAAGGATATGCATGAAAAAGCTAAATGTGCGCATAGACCTTGGCCTAATGCAGGCCAGCTAATTCATATAGGTGGCCTACTAAGAACAAAAAACGATTGAACAACTGATAATGCGTTTAGGTAATACACTGTTTATACACTGGTATTACAGTGGTCATCTATCAAATAATATAATAGAATGACGTGAAGAGCAGTTAAGACTATGTGGTCTAATAAGAAGCAGATGTTATGGGTTATCACTTCTGTTGTCCCTTAGAGAGATACAATGTACTGTAACTATGCTATACATTAGGATACTTTTTATACTGCAGGGATACAATGTAGCCTAATTACAATAGCCTTAACTAGCTACTTTGTATATCATTAATGAAGACGTGAATGATGCAATGTAATAACTATGTTGTTAGTTCGTTGACTCGTGGAAGAGAGAATTGATCAAATCACCAGGCCAGGCAAACAAGCAATGTGGTTGCAACGTTACACCTCACTATGCGCTTCCAGAGTGCGGTGGCCGGAGTCCAAACCAGCCTTCCCCGCCATACACCGAGACTGTTTGACGCCAATCGACACAGCGAGGCAGGCAGACAGACAGACTGACATAAACCCACAAACACCCATGCACAGACAAACGGACATAAATACCTCATGTAACCGTCTAAGATAGCCTACCCACAGCAGCTCCTTAACTGGCATGAGTAAAGCGATGTAGCATTTTGCGTTTATTGACAGTGCGTACTGATATGTAAACGCTTTGTCAATGCATAAACGTGATGTCGTTTTTACCACTTACCTAAAAGTCACGGAGAAATGTGACACCAATCGCAACTTCTAAATGTTTTGAATATCCAGTGCGCAATGTGTCGGACTGTGACTGTCCACCAAAATATTCCGCCACGGGAATAATCAAACGCTGCCTGCAGTTGTTGCGCGGCGCGTTCGACCTTTCTTAAACTCTGAAAACAACAAAGCACTCCAAAATAGGCAACACGTTACGTCCAAAAACTTAGATGAAAATGTCACGCTGTCTAGCTCACATTTGTCAAGATTAAAGTGAGAACGGGACGAGAAAACCGTTCATATCTCCGTTCCGTTTGTTCGTCGCTCTCTATTCGTCTACTTCACCGCGGAAACCTAGCATCAGCTGCGCACACGAGAGCCCTGCTCAAACCTCAACTCACCCAGAGGCAAGCGAACGCCACCAGGTGCTCATTTACATAACTGCACTGGCTGTGTCCAATCACAACAGCCAGCCAGGTGCTTGTTGAATATTCTACCAGCAAACAGCCAATCAGTAGTCGCCCTGGGTGGGACCCATGGCCCGACAACAGCACTGTAAATATGAGTAAGCCCCTGGGTATAAAGTGATTTTTATGTGTTACAGGAATTGAGAGCTTTGGGGAATATTAAATAATATACAGAGGAAGAAAACAGAGGTATTTTACCTTTTTAATTACTTGCTTGTACGCCTAACAAAATCGACCTTTCTGTCTGGGTAACTGTATCCTGGTTTTCAGCATCAACATCCTTACTTTATGTGAGATATCAAAAACAACACTTAGGGTGTCTCCCAAATGACACCCAATTCCCTATATGGGCCCTGGTCAAAAGTAGTGCACTATAGTGAAATGGGTGCCATTTGGGATCCACACCTTCATCTGTTATCACTTCTTTCATCCACTCATCATAGCTGTTGCCAGTAGCCTACATCTATCTAGGGTTTTTTCTTTGGATTTATCCCAAAGTAAACATTATTACAGAGTTTGCCACTTTAACTGTATACTATTACACCCCTGGGCTATAATTAGTGTGATTGAAGGTTTTGCACTAAAGCACAGTACTTTGCATCATAAGAGTTGTGAAAATGGGTCTTGGAGAGGAGACCAAAGCGCACACAGAAAATACTCAACCTAAGAAGTGAGATAAAAGTGTTGTTCAGTATAAACGTGAAAGAGTAGAGTTTGTAAGGTGAATGAAACAAGCAAACACAAACAGTAACACACAACACAAACTCTAATGAAAACAATTGGCTATTTTAAAATCAAGACAATGAGTGTCAGACAGTGTAGTAGCCTAGGAGTTGGGTATGCTGAAGGAAAATGAGTAGAAGGAAAATGAGTAGAAGGCAAGAAGAGCGAGATAGAGAGGAAGAGTATTAGGCAGCTATGTGTCAGTACTTGCCCGTCTCTCGCAGTGTGGTGCCACGAGGAGAAAAGCGATCTTTATCTGGCACTCTATCAGCAGCGTGGGACAATAAAGGTCATTAGCAAACACTGCCTGATCCAGACCCACTTTGGATAAACAGGGGCACTGAACCACTGATAGACTGTTTGTGTGTGTGTGTGTGTGTGTGTGTGTGTGTGTGTGTGTGTGTGTGCGTGTGTGTGTGTGTGTGTGCGTGCGTGCGTGTGTGTGTGTGTGTGTGTGTACAGTATATTGGTCAGCATGTTACCTTATCTCAGTACGTCAACATGAAGGCATGGTGTGGTTTATGTCAGAGGACAAAGAGACATAAACGCTATATTCCAAACACCCATAAACCCAGATAATGTATGGACACAAATAGTTTTACACGCATGCCCTCATTTCCTTTAACTTTTCTCTCTCTCTCTCTCTCTCTCTCTCTCTCTCTCTCTCTCTCTCTCTCTCTCTCTCTCATTCAGTCTCCCCCCTTTTCTCTGTCTCCTTTCTCTCTCTTTTTCCATTTGAATAGCAGAGCTGCTGTTTCCTTTGGTCTGCTTGCCTTGCCCTGCATATCATTAACATTCTAGCACCAGCTTCCAATTCATGCTAATCCCAAGCCTGAGTCCAAAAACCTACTCTTTTGTTTGACTGGAAACCCTGGACCCAAATCCAAGTCTCTCTTTAAACCTCTTAATGGTTACATTTTAACCTTCTCCTCCTCAAAGTCCAAGTGTTTCATATAAACCACTTGTAACTGCTGAACCTCTGGCAGTCTCTATGGGGGTGCCACAGGGCTAAATTCTCAGGCTGACTCTTTTCTCTGTATACATCAATGATGTCGCTCTTGCTGCTGGTGATTCTCTGATCCACCTATACGCAGACGACACCATTCTGTATACTTCTGGCCCTTCTTTGGACACTGTGTTAACTAACCTCCAGACGAGCTTCAATGCCATACAACTCTCCTTCCGTGGCCTCCAACTGCTCTTAAATGCATGCTCTTCAACCGATCGCTGCCCACACCTGCCCGCCCATCCAGCATTACAACTCTGGACGGTTCTGACTTAGAATATGTGGACAATTACAAATACCTAGGTGTCTGGTTAGACTGTAAATTCTCCTTCCAGACTCACATTAAGCATCTCCAATCCAAAATGAAATCTAGAATCGGCTTCCTTTTTCGCAACAAAGCATCTTTCACTCATGCTGCCAAACATACCCTCGTAAAACTGACTATCCTACTGATCCTTGACTTCGGCGATGTCATTTATAAAATAGCCTCCAACACTCTACTCAGCAAATTGGATGTAGTCTATCACAGTGCCATCCATTTTGTCACCAAAGCCCAAATACTACCCATCACTGCGACCTGTATGCTCTCGTTGGCTGGCCCTCGCTTCATATTCGTCACCAACCCACTGGCTTCAGGTCATCTATAAGTCTCTGCTAGGTAAAGTCCCGCCTTATCTCAGCTGCCTGGTCACCATAGCAGCACCCACCCGTAGCACGCGCTCCAGCAGGTATATTTCACTGGTCACCCCCAAAGCCTATTCCTACTTTGGCCCCCTTTCCTTCCCGTTCTCTGCTGCCAATGACTGGAACGAATTGCAAAAATCACTGAAGCTGGAGACTCATACCTCCCTCACTAACTTTAAGCATCAGTTGTCAGAGCAGCTCACTGCTCACTGCACCTGTACATAGCCCATCTGTAAATAGCCCATCCAACTACCTCATCCCCATATTGTTATTTATTAGAATTTTTTGCTCCTTTGCACCCCAGTATCTCTACTTGCACATTCATCTTCTGCACATCTATCACTCCAGTCTGTTGGTTAGGTCTAGGTTAGGTCTAGGTTAGGTACGCAGGTCTAGGTTAGGTACGCACCGGTTTTGTATTAGTTCATTAGTGGGGGGGGGGGGGGTATTTAGTCTTGCTATGTAGGTTTGTTTTTTGTGTGTGATTATTTTACATCAGGACGATTCGTCTGGGGAACAGGTGTTTACCTCTGCCTGTGGGTTTTGCAGAGTATATTGTGGGCTGCGTCCCTACATTGTGTGCGGGCTGGTATTTTGGGCTTTTGTATTGTCGCCCTGCCCTACCTAGTTTTTGGACAAGAGTGGATACCTATTAAACGTGTATTCACAGACTTGTGTCTCCTGCGCTTGACTTCACCCCTCCTGCTTCCTTGAGCCGCCTGACATTACCTCCCTAATCTTACCTCATTTGCACACACTGTATATAGATTTTTTCCTATTGTGTTATTGACTGTACATTTGTTTATTCCATGTAACTCTGTGTTGTTGTTTGTGTCATACTGCTTTGCTTTATCTTGGCCAGGTCGCAGTTGTAAATGATAACTTGTTCTCAACAGGCCTACCTGGTTAAATAAAGGTTAAATAAATACAAAATAAAAAAATGAATAGGGTTTTCCACCATGTTCTTTGAATCTATTTAGTCACTTCACTAACTTGATTTATACATGTTGTCTGGTTGCTAGGGTTGTTTCATAGACTTACTTACAGCTTTTGCTGCAACTGCCTGTGGCCTCAAAAGTGTTTTTGATGTTATTTTTTCCCCAAGACGAATGGCGAATGAGTAGGTCAATATAACAGTAACACTACAGTAAACTGTTAGGTAATGTTTAACTGATATTTTCCAAACGTATGAAGGTGATGAAAACCAAATGAATGTTTGACAGTCATCAGATTTTAAATACTATCCGTTCCTCAAGCGTATTCATACAAAAAGTTCCCCATGGGGATAATGAAGTAAAAAATATTCAAATATTATTCTCCCATTTCTATCAGAAGCTCTTTCTCATTCTTACTGAGAAATACTTCAGCTGCTATCCTTTGTGCAGGCCATTGCCTCTCCCTCTTGCTTTCACACTCTTTTCTGGGCTCTTCCCCTGACTGGCAAGGCTTTGTTGGTTGCCCCGGCAACCGCAAATACCCCTCCAAATGTTATGACCTTTATTACCATTATTCTTCTGGCCTTCTTTCCCTCTGTCTCTCTTCACTTCTTACCTCCTTTCTGACATTATTTCTCTCCATTTTACAAAATTCATTTTTTGTCCATTTGCTGTTGTTTAAAACCTACACATGCTGCCCCTTAACCAGCTATTTTGGTGTGGTGTCACTCTCCACCCCTCTTCTTCTCTCTCCTCACTTTCTCCCTCCTCTCTTGCTACTTTGAGTGAAACCTAGTGAATGAAGCATAAAAAGCAGGTCTGATCCTGTGAGGAATTCACTAAATGAGGGAGGGATGAAAGGAGGGGGGAAAGAGGGAGGGAAAGAGGGAGGGAAAGAGGGAGGGAGGGAGGGAGAGAGATAGAAAGAGAGCATGAAAGAAAGAAAGAAAGAAAGAAAGAAAGAAAGAAAGAAAGAAAGAAAGAGGGAGAGAGAGAGAAAGGGAGAAGAAAAGTTCAAGTTGTAGAATGGATGAGGAGTCAGGTAGAAGGAGAAAGGAAAAAAGGTAAGAAGTTTGAGTAGAGAAAGAAGTCATTATCAAGAGAGAACATAGAAAAAGGGTTTTAAAGGGGAGATTTTCTCTACTCTTCATTAATGCGCCTAACTCTTTGTTAGTTGAAAGATAGCCTTGAGATTTTAAAGAAGTTGATTATGAGAAATGAATCTGTCTATGTAATTTAACCTTTCATCCCAAGTTTCTTTAAGTATTCAGTCTAGTTCTTCTGTGTTGACAGTGATGAATCTCCTGTTATTCGACTCATTCCAAATTTATGCTATCAATTTATCGCCTCTGACCTCAGCTGAAAAATGTAAATAAAAAATTAAAGTGGCTCTCTCAAAGGAATTCAAGAGGCAAGACACACATCCTCTGTTCCATCCCCTGTTCTGATCAGTGGCGGTTCTAGACCATTTCAACTGGGGCCAGTTGTACTGTTAGAGGGGCCAGTTACATTAGACGTTATTGTTGTCATATCGTTTTGCATGTGGTACGATACTGTTGTGTTCCGCCTAAAGCCATCCCTCTAGACAATGTGTGGGTTAAATTAGTGTTCCGTGTTGCCACTATCTAATAATGGATGTAAAAAAAGTTATGTAAAAATTATTTCATACTCCACATTTAGGGGGGCCACAAGGGGGTCCAAAATTGTTGCCCCACCCCCCCCCCCCAGAACCGCTAGTGGTTCTGATATGACAGCTGTGGAGGGGTGCAGGATTCTGACAACACAGATCAGTTCCAGAATGCCGAGCATTCTACCCTCTAAAACATTCTAATCTATGTGTCTCTTTTTCTCATTGCCTCTCAGAATCCCTAGAATTTCTCAAAATCTCAATGGCTGTTGAAAGCACAGACTGTACAGTGACACTACCCCCCCTCCCTCTCCCCCTCTCTCTCTCCCTCTCTTTCATGGGCTTTCCACTCTGTTCTTCAATGTCACCTCTGAAATGGACGGAGAACACAGCACTTATTTCAATATGCAGGGTGTTTATTGACTGTGTGTGTGTGTGTGTATGTGGGTATGCATTATGCATGCACATGTGTCTGTTTAGTGTGAGTTGTCTATGTTTGTCACTATCAATATCCTAGGCCTCGGGGTGGTTTGTTTATAATTGGTCCCTGGAGAGGCTGTGGGAGTTGTGGAGGTGTCAGGGGTCATTGGGTCAATGTCTGCCCCAGGGGAAGGTTCCTGGGTGGGGGTCAGGGTGTGTGGCACAGCCCCTGAGGAGATCTCCTCTGGATGTTCAGTGTAAAAAACCTGCGGTGGTCAGCTCCTCTCACTCTCCTCAAAGTTCTTTCTGTGACCTGGCACATTCCCCTACCCAACTCCGTTTTACACCCAGTCAATCATTCAGTCAGTGTGTGTGTCAGTGTCTCGGTGTGTGTTGGGGGGAGGTTTGTTTTTACAAGCAAACAAATGAGAGCCAAGAGAGCCAGAAAACTGTGTGGCTTTAGAGGATAGAGTTAAATGGACATTTTGAGTCCTAGTGGTTATTGAGGTGATTGATAGCTCGTGTACTGTAATAAAATAGCATTTTAGCAGCATACTGTCTAACAGCGAGCAAATCAATGTTTCTGTCTCCGAAGAGCTGCGACAGCCATTATGTGAAATGCTCTGCTCAATAACGGATACATGGATTGATTAGTGTGTATTTAACAACTGTCTCAGTTATTTCATCTGTGTTTGTCGTCGTTGAAAGTGATCCCACTCGAAGGTTTGTGCTGTGGCCAGAGGGTTGTGTGGTGGGTTGCTACACTGTTGTGTGCTAGAAGGTGGACGTGATGTTGGTTGGTGGGATCATAGTGGTGGTGGGGTCAGAGGAGAAGGGGTGGGGGGGTTGGGGGTAGGCTTTGAGGCGGGTGTTCCAGATGACCCCTCACACAGTCAGGAGGTCTCTGGGGACCCTGCACTTGTTTGCTCTCTTCCTCCTGGAGGGCTGGGTGGGGGGTGGTGTTTGGGGGGAAGACTTCTTTTGGGTGTCGGGTTCCTTTACTCCTCTCAGAAATCCCCCACAATCCTTCATCCACCACACACACACCGACTAGTAGCACTCACACACACACCAACGCACACACACCGACTAGTAGTCCACACAAACACACACACACACGACACATACACACCCTGCAGCAGAGGGGGACTGCTGCAGTCGCTATGGCATTTGGGCGGCTCTCCCACAACTATTGCCCCCTGTTCAAACTGTCACTCCAACCCCTCCAGGGTTACGCTTAGTTTTTTCCCCCCTCTAATCTCTCCCTCCCTCCCTCCCTTCTCTCTCCACTCCTGTCTTGCTCAGCCTGTGAATGAAAATGTTCCCCCTTCCTTCTCCTCTCTCTAAAGTGTCTAACTATAGCGCTTAGGGACTTCCTCTTATAGCCCCCATTGGATGTGCCCTAATTCATTTTGTCTAGTCACGGAACCATTGTCTTGTCCAATTACACCTTGTTTCATTCACTCTGTCAGTCGAGGCATTACCATCCTACTACCACTCCTCTCTCCAACACTAACAGTAGCTCAGGGAAATCTCTCAACCACATACAGTGCCTTCAGAAATTATTCAGACCCCTTGACTTTTTCCACATTTTGTTACGTTACAGCCTTATTCTAAAATTGATAAAAATAAATAAAAAATCCACAGCAGTCTACACACAATACCTCATAATGGCAAAGCAAAAACAGTTTCTTAGAAATTTTTGCAAATGTATTAAAAATAAAAAACAGAAATACCTTATTTATATAAATATTCAGACCCTTTGCTATGAGTCTCGAAATTAAGCTCAGGTGCATCCTGTTTCCATTGATCATCCTTGAGGTGTTTCTACAACTTGATTGGAGTCCACCTGTGGTAAATTCAATTGATTGGACATGATTTGGAAAGGCACACACCTGTCTATATAAGGTCCTCCAGTTGACAGTGCATGTCAGAGCAAAAACCAAGCCATGAGGTCGAAGGAATTGTCCATAGAGCTTCAAGACAGGATAGCGTTGAGGCACAGATCTGGGGAAGGGTACCTCTACAGTATTGAAGGTCCCCAAGAACACAGTGGCCTCCATCATTCTTAAATGGAAGAAGTTTGGAACCACCAAGACTTCTCCTTCCAACAGGACAACAACCCTAAGCTCACAGTCAAGTCAACGCAGGATTGGCTTAGGGACAAGTCTCTGAATGTCCTTGAGTGGCCCAGCCAGAGCCCGGAATTGAACCCGATCGAACATCTCTGGAGAGACCTGAAAATAGCTGTGCAGCGACGCTCCCCATCCAAGCTGACAGAGCTTGAGAGGATCTGCAGAGAAGAATGGGAGAAACTCCCAAAATACAGGTGTGCCAAGCTTGTAGCGTCATACCCAAGAAGACTCCAGGCTGTAATCGCTACAAAGTACAAAGTATTGAATAAAGGGTCTGAATACTTATGTAAATGTGATATTTCAAATTAGCAACATTTAAAAAAAAAAAAAAAGTTTTTGCTTTGTCATTATGGGGTAGTGTGTGTAGTTTGAGGGAAAAAAACAATTTAATCAATTTTAGAATAAGGCTGTAACGTAACAAAATGTGGAAAAAGTCAAGGGTCTGAATACTTTATGAATGCACTGTAGTCTCTCAAACACAGACACCTACAGTCTTGTAGGTGTCTGTGTTTGAATGAACAAATAATCAAACTTTGATTATTTGAATCAGCTGTGTAGTGCTAGGGCAAAAACCTAAACATGCGCACTCTTGCCTGCGGGTTCTACTATCACCATGGTTACTGGAGTCATCCAATCCCCTATCGTCTGTCTCTGCTCCTCTCGTTTCTAAACTATCACTCTCCTTTTTAAAGTTACACACTGACTGTTGCTGGCTAGCTCTATAGTCTCTCCCAGTGAGAGGGAATGTTATGGCGGAGGGATTGGAGTGGTGGAGGTGGAGGGTAGACAGGGTGGGTGGGGGAGGTCCAAAGGGGTGCGAAGGAGTGCCATTGCAATGCAGTGAGAGGCGGCACTAAAAATACCTATTGACACATGGGTTCCAACTCACAAACAGGGGCACAGACAAACACACACGCCGCCTGCAGTCGATGACTGAAGGGGACCCATTCACTCAGAGACACATACAGTATACAGAACCTCAGACTGAAAACAAGAGGAATTACACACACAAATAACAGTAGGCTTCATGCAGCCAGACAGACATAACTATGTATGATTAGTTCAGCATCATCTACATCTCAGTCCATTTAATGACAATGAGTTTGTATTCCTAGAGTGATGCTCCTCACCCAAGCTAAAAGCAGTGCCAACAGTTTTCACACGCAAGCGCAGGTCCTTAAGGCAAACAGCTCAGCTGACATATTGTGAAAGAAATATGTAGGGAAAGTGTTATTTCTGTGAAACTTCATAAAACATGACAGTTGGGACATGTATGGACTAGTTTACCTAATGTTGTCATAATGATACTAGATCAGTCCGCCAACTGTTGATAGTCTGATGTACAGTAAAGTAGTCCCAGCAGACTAGTAAATAGTTGCTACTTATCAGGAATCAAGGTCGAATTGACAATGGTTTAATATTCCAACAGGGGCAGGCAATAGACAGGTCAAGGCAGGCAGAGGTCAGTAAACCAGAGGTGGGGCAAAGGTACAGATCCGCAGGCAGGCTCAGGGTGAGTCAGGCAGGCGGACTCAGAGTCAGGACAGGCAAGGGTCAAAACCAACAGGGCGGAAAAAAGAGAGACTGGGAAAAGCAGGAGCTGAGAACAAAAACGCTGGTTGACTTGACAAACAAGACGAACTGGCAATGAACAAACAGAAAACGCAGGTATAAATTCAAAAGGGATAATGGTGAAGATGGACGAGACATGGGTGGGGTGGAGACAGGTGAAACATGTCAGGGTGTGACAGTACTTCATCATGACTGTTGTTTTTTCCTCACAGAGGAACTGGGGCTGGGTGTGTTTGCCTGGTTATGAGACCCTCCAGGACAATGGGGACTGACTGTTACTGAGCAGCCAAGTTTGTGACACGATATGCTTTCTCTCTCACAGAGGCTGTAAGTCAATAGTAGAGCATAGTAACAGGCTTCATTGCCATGACCTCTCCTTCATGAAAGAACTGGACACTCCCTGTAGACCTCCACCATATTGCTTCCCCTTACTTTGTGGTTTCAGATTAGTAAAAGTGAAGAAGAGAAGATGAGTAGAGGACACCCATCTATAAGATTCAGCATTACATTATAGCACAGTCTAGTCTAAAGTGGCTTTCTTTCCTCGTCTCCTCCCCTTCATCTCAAGTTCTCTTAGTTATTTTCTGGGAGTGCTCTGTCCCTTAGCAAACCATATCCAGAGACCATAAGAAATGTGTTGCACCAGCCTGTTGGGTATGATCGATTGCTATTTTTACTCACAGATCGAGCTTTCGCAGAACATTTCAGGGGAAAAACAAACACAAGACAGGAATAACATCAACCAGAACAGCAGTGACGATGGGCCCAACCCAGTAGACCCAGTGGTAAGGTGGCTTCCTAGTCTTCTCTCATCTCCCCGGGTGCTCTGTTAGGGCCTAGTGTTTTGCCCTAGTTAAAACAAGCCTGAGACAGGGAGATCAGGACACCCAATCTGCTGGCTGAGGCTGCCCTGACCCCCACAATGACGCACCACTCGGAAGCAGGCTGGAGACAACCGCCTGGTATTAAATCATATAAGGGAGGTATGTGTGTGTGTGTGTGTGTGTGTGTGTGTGTGTGTGTGTGTGTGTGTGTGTGTGTGTGTGTGTGTGTGTGTGTGTGTGTGTGTGTGTGTGTGTGTGTGTGTGTGTCTGTGAGTAAATACAGCATTACAGTCTGAGAAATTACAGTATGTGTGTGTCTGTGAGAAAGTAGAGGGTGAGTGTGCGCCTCTGTGTGTGTACAACTGTATGCGTGTATGTGTGAGAGAGAAAGATACTCAATAGTCCATGACACACCTGCGTAAAGGTAAAACCAGTCATGTGTGTGATATCATGTAGCACATACTGCACATACATACTATTAACACCACCAATGAGAACCCTGTGCACAATAGGCCAGCAGAACCTGCCCAGTAACAACTCCAGACATCAATGGTGCTGCAAGGCTTGAAAGCCCTCTAGTGACCATACAGGTGTACATGCCAGCTGGGTATTTTGGTTCCACAGTTGGTGTTGTGGAAATCTTGTTCACAAGATGCTTCCTCCCAATGCTAGCCTGGGGAACAAGTAAGTGCTGTAGTAATGAGGTTATCTCTGGGTGTTGAGTTTGGGCTTATGGGGTCCTCTCTATTCTGTTTCCCCAGTAAGTAGCCATAATAAGGGCCCATTATAACACCTGTACTCTCAGCTTCCAACGTGTGTGTGTGTCCACTCAGGGGACAGTGTCTACCAGGCTTAACGGCGTTTCTGTGATTTGTTCATTTTCCGCCTCTCATACGAAACCTATTCATTACCATCTGGTCTCACACACATTAGGCATTTGGCTAGTTGAGGGGGCACACGGAGAGGGAGTTTGTGCCAGGGTAGGAAGTGTGCATGTGTGTGTCTATGTCTGTAATTGTTTGTGTGTGTGTGTCAGGATAGGAAGGGGAAGGGGGTTAAGGCACTGATTACATCATGAGAAAAGAGTTCCACAGTGAGCTTCCCTGAAAAGCTGAACTCTAACTTAAACCACATGGGCATTACTGGCGCGACCAACACATACTGCTGGCAGTATGTTCTTTTGACACACCAGAATTGAATTAACAGTTTTTATATTTATGGTGTCATGCACTAGTAAATCTCAAGGCTGCTTTCTATGTGACGGTATAATTGCTACCATACAGGTTGTAGTTCCCTGGTAATCAGGCGGTGAATAGTTTGGGGTGTCGATCAGACGGACAGAAACCATTCCAGATCATCTGTGGTATTAACCCACTGGAGGGATGGAAAGGAACAGTGATGAAATAGATAACCAATGCACTCAGATACACACACTGTATAGTGCACTACTATATGGGGAATAGGGTGCCATTTGGGATGCAGTCACTGCCAAGAGAGACGGTATGGACGTCTATGATGAAAGTGTGGATGATGATTCAGAAGATGACTGTCTGCTTCAACATAGCCTACATAGGGTTCCCCAACGGCAGTCAAACTTGGGGGTGGCTTATTTGGGGGTGACTTATTTGGCCACCCAAGTTTTCTGAGTTTTATTATTTTTATGATTGAACATAAAGGATTGTAAAAACACCAGGAAATCAGCTCCAAGTGCAAAACATTTTTGGGAGTCTGTTCCCAGTATTCCCACGCATAATAAAGAGATACACGTGTGATCATCTACAAATAAATGTAAGCAAGGTTTGAAATTATGTTTTAGTCAAATATACACTACCGTTCAAAAGTTTGGGGTAGCTTAGAAATGTTCTTGTTTTTGAAAGAAAAGCATTTTTTTGTCCATTAAAATAACATCAAATTGATCAGAAATACAGTGTAGACATTGTTAATGTTGTAAATTACTATTGTAGTTGGAAACAACAGATTTTTTATGGAATATCTACATAGGTGTACAGAGGCCCATTATCAGCAACCATCACTCCTGTGTTCCAATGGCACGTTGTGTTAGCTAATCCAAGTTTATCGTTTTAAAAGGCTAATTGATTACTAGAAAACCCTTTTGCAATTATGTTAGCACAGCTGAAAACTGTAGTCCTGATTAAAGAAGCAATAAAACTGGCCTTCTTTAGACTAGTTGAGTATCTGGAGCATCAGCATTTGTGGGTTCGATTACAGGCTCAAAATGGCCAGAAACAAAGAACTTTCTTCTAAAACTCGTCAGTCTATTCTTGTTCTGAGAAATGAAGGCTATTCCATGCGAGAAATTGCCAAGAAACTGAAGATCTCATACAATGCTGTGTACTACTCCCTTCACAGAACAGCGCAAACTGGCTCTAACCAGAATAGAAAGAGGAGTGGGAGGTCCCGGTGCACAACTGAGCAAGAGGACAAGTACTAGTTTGAGAAACAGACGCCTCACAAGTCCTCAACTGGCAGCTTCGTTAAATAGTACCCACAAAACAACAGTCTCAACAATGAAGAGGTGACTCCGGGATACTGGCCTTCTAGGCGGAGTTCCTCTGGCCAGTGTCTGTGTTCTTTTGCCCAAGTGTATCTTTTCTTTTATTGGCCAGTCTAAGCTATGGCTTTTTCTTTGCAACTCTGCCTAGAAGGCCAGCATCCCGGAGTCGCCTCTTCACTGTTGACGTTGATGGTGTAATATCATGGTACACTAATACACTACATAGCTAAAAGTATGTGGACACCTGCTTGTCAAACATCTTATACCAATATCATGGGCATTAATATGGAGTTGGTCTCCCCTTTGCTGCTATAAAAGCCTCCACTCTTCTGGGAAGGCTTTCTACTAGATGTGGGAACCTTGCTGCGGGGACTTGCTTCCATTTAGCCACAAGATCATTAGTGAGGTTGGGCATTGATGTTGGGCGATTAGGCCTGGCTCCCAGTCGCCATTCCAATTCATCCCAAAGGTGTTCGATTGAGTTGAGGTCAGGGCTCTTTGCAGGCCAGTCAAGTTCTTCCACACCGATCTTGACAATCCATTTCTGTTTGGACCTCGCTTTGTGCACAGGGGCATTGTTATGCTGAACAGGAAAGGGCCTTCCCCAAACTGTTGCCACAAAGTTGGAAGCACAGAATCGTCTAGAATGTCATTGTATACTGTAGCATTAAGATTTATCATTAAATCAGCCCCAGACCATTATTCCTCCTCCATCAAACTTTACAGTTGGCACTATGCATTGGGGCAGGTAGCGTTTTCCTGGCATCCGCCAAACCCAGATTTGTCCGTCAAACTTCCAGATGGTGAAGCGTGATTCATCACTCCAGAGATCGCGTTTCCACTGCTCCAGAGTCCAATGTGAGCAAGCTTTACACCACTCCAGCCGACGCTTGCCATTACTCATGGTAATCTTAGGCTTGTGTGCGGCTGCTCGGCCATGGAAACCCATTTCATGAAGCTCCTGACGAACAGTTATTGTGCAGAGGCAGTTTGGAACTCGGTAGTGAGTGTTGCTACCGAGGACAGATGATTTTTACATGCTACACGCTTCAGCACTCTGCGGTCCCATTCTGTGAGCTTGTGGCCCACCACTTCGCAGCTGAGCCATTGTTGCCCCTAGAGGTTTCCACTTCATAATAACAGCACTTACAGTTGACCGGGGCAGCTCTAGCAGAGCAGAAGTTTTACGAGCTGACTTGTTGAAAAGGTGGTATCCTAGTGTACTTATTTTGTGTGCCAGTATCTTAAATGGGAAATCTGAAAAATCATGTCCTCGGTAGCAACAAAGCATCCCGCCACTTTTTTGATTGACAGCTGAGGGATGGGGTAAAACAATTGAAATAAGCTCATTAGGCATTTATACATATTTATGAAGAATCAATGACTATAAATAATTTATTTAAAAGTCAAAAAATGTATATATCAATCCCAAATTGCCGCTTATAGGATTGCTAAAGTAAATCCTGTGTGAAGAAAGAGCCTGTCGTTAAAAGACAGACAGACCTTGTTCCATGGATTATCTTTATTGCAGAGAGCAGTCCAGTTCATTGTCATTTGAGCATACCAGGAATGAAATAAAGAATGCAGCAAATACACAATCCAAAACACTCGAGTACAAGTCTGTTTTAATCATTCAAACAAAGAGCATTAACACATCTATCTCCATATCGGAAACCAGAGTGGTGTGTATTAGGGACAGGAGTTTTTCCTGGTCACGTGGGTAGGAAAAACTCTGCTGGGTCCCTAGTTGTTGCTTAGACACACTACGGCCCGGAGTTTTTCCTGATCAGTCACACAGACAGGAAAAACCTATGGCCCTAGTGTGTATATTTATTGGTGTGCCATTGGTATAGAGCAGAACAGTGCATGTTGTTACATGGTAACACAGCACTGTGCAGTAGTGTTCCCTCAGAGTGACATGTAATACAGTAGAACAGGAACAATGAGGTACAACAGTAGGCAACAGCACACTATAATCCAGCCCTGACAGACTGTAACATTAGAACAGAGCCATAGAGAGATAGAGATGGAAGTTTGACCAATATTAATGTTGTTCCATTCTTCCAGTATTTAGACTCTCGTTCTAAATTCTAGCTACTCAGCTGGTTTGCGTAGCTGGTATAATTTAGGATCAATAACAGGACCGTTATTGTATTGGTCAATATTGGCTGCTATGGAACCATGTGATACCATCTCAGAACATCAGAGTGCTTTTTGGTTGAAACCGCAGTGGCCAAACTATCTTTATCAAGTCAGTCAGTCAGCTTTGAATGATACAGTGCTGCACGTGAGTGGCTGCAACAGGATTGACAAACACTGCCCCTAGTGGACCTTAAAATAGAACACTGAATTGGGTAGAATCATATAAATGGGTTTGACAATGATTATTACCACTGAAAGCAGCATGGAATGCTGAATTCCACATCCCCCCATCGCGACTCTACCGAAGTACTATCATACTGTTGTACACAGTGAAACCAACCAGGATTAGACAGTGATGTCATAAATCTGCACTGGCAGCCAAATGGAAGTCCCATGTGGATGACATCATCATCACTGTCTAATCCCCATTTATACTGTGACCTTCAACATGAGGTGGAATCCATAACCCTGTCAGTTCAAGCCATTACATTTCTAGGGTCTAATGACCTTTGGCATCTCAGCTGTGAGGCCACTTATCAATTAACAGATTGAAAACCAATCAATGATTAATACACCACAATGCCCCTACCAGCTTTAAGGGAAATAATAAAAGTAAAATCCTACATTCAGGAAAATGATAAAAACAAAACAAACCAAACGTAATCCTACAATAGTTTAGACAGGCAGCCCAATTCTGATCTTTCCTTCACTAATTGGCCTTTTGACCAATCAGCTGTGATAAAGATAGGATGTGATTAGTCAAAAGAACAATTCGTGGAACAAAGATCCGAATTGGGCTACCTGTCTAAACGCAGTCTAAGTACAGCTGCATGGGTGTACAAGCAGAGCAGAGGCACAGCATGGAGAAATGAAAATGTTTTATACAATATCAGAGTGCTTTTAGTAACCTCTGGGAGGGGGAAGGGGCGGGGAGACAGAATAGAGGAAAGAAGAGTCAGAATGTAAAAGAAATGCAAGTCAAGGAAAAGAAAATGGAATGAAGGTGCAGTGAGTGGAGGGAGAGATCAAGCACTTTGTTTTTTTAATTCATTCTTTCTCCCTCACTCGCACTCGTTTTCCCGGAGGACATCGAACATGTTGACTGTGAGGCTGGTTGGCCCCTTCCTCTCTTTCACTGCTGGGTGTCCAAACCCTTCATCTTCATCATCACCATCCTCATCATCATCATCAGCATCCCTATCCCTTTCCTCCTCCGGCTCAGAGCTGGACTCCCCCTCCTCCTCCTCATCCCTCTCTCCTGCCCCCTCTTCCTTCCGCCCCTGTAGAGCGATGATCTCTGCCAGGTCTGGGTGGGACTCCCACTGCTCTGTATAGCGCAAATCCATTGGTTGAATAATTAATCAATAAATCAAGCAATCAAATAAACACTTTTCTTCATGTTTTTTGTACAAAGCCCCAGTCAACAGTTTAAAGGACGGAAACCAGATCAACATGAACATCAGTCGTGCACAACAGATCACCTGCTGGGATTTGACCTTCCCTTGCGTGCCCACTGTTCACGGCCGACATTCGTGTCAGTCTATCTTCCCTTTTAAATATGAGTCTCTATTGTCTGTACAGTAGTGATATGCCTGATGCCTCACTGGTTGTCATGACCTGTGTACTGACCTCTCTGATAGTTATATGACCTGTGTACTGACCTCTCTGATCGTTGTATGACCTGTGTACTGAACTCTCTGATCGTCGTATGACCTGTGTACTGACCTCTCTGATCGTTGTATGACCTGTGTACTGACCTCTCTGATCGTTGTATGACCTGTGTACTGACCTCTCTGATCGTTGTATGACCTGTGTACTGACCTCTCTGATAGTTGTATGACCTGTGTACTGACCTCTGATCGTTGTACGACCTGTGTACTGACCTCTCTGATAGTTATATGACCTGTGTACGGACCTCTCTGATCGTTGTACGACCTGTGTACTGACCTCTCTGATCGTTGTACGACCTGTGTACTGACCTCTCTGATCGTTGTACAACCTGTGTACTGACCCCTCTGATCGTTGTATGACCTGTGTACTGACCTCTCTGATCGTTGTATGCAGGAGGTCTGAGGCACAGACACAGCCTACCATCGACGGCCAGCCGCAGCAGACTGTTAGCTGCCCGATACACGTCGTTACGAGCTGCCTTCGCTGTCTTATAACCCCTCCTCTCTGCCCAGGCTGTGAGACAGACAAGGAGAAAGAGAGAGAAGAGAGAGAACGAGAAAGAGGGGTAGGGAGATAACAATTTTTTTTTTTTTTTTTTTATTGTATTATAATTTCAACTGTTCCTGAGAATTTCCCAAATGTCTCCCTGACATCCAGACAAGAGGGTGTGTTTCAACAGTTTAGAACCAGACCAGAGGTTCTAGAGCCAGACTGGAGGTGGTCCTTACCCTCACACACGTCCCAGGCTGTCCAGCTGTGCTCGGGCCCCTGCTCCCTCTCCTTCTCCCCCCCCTTGGGTGCATGCTGTGGGCCCTCCACGCTGGGGTGCCGGAGCTTGAGCACCGACAGGAAGGGGGTCCGCTCACACAGATAACCTACAGAACTGTAGGGCTCCTGCAGCTGAGACACTGGGTAGATACCAGCTAGGATCTAGGGAGAAAGGGGCAGATAAGAGGAGGGAGGGTGAGGGGGAGATGGAGGAAGAGGCGTAGATACAAAAGAATGGAGGAAAAGTGTTTGGATAGAGTAAAGCATGATGAGAAAGATAGAAGGAAAGAAACTGAGAAAAAAAGTTTGAAAGGGGATGATGGGTAATGATTCTCTCCGCAGTAGTTGAGACTTAAAAGTGGTACGGATTATGATTCTACTCCAAAGACAGCCTTCAAATGGCCAGAGGGAAAATCAGTTATTCTTCTATTCTCCAAGACATTTCCTCCACAGGCTGTCACCAAAAAGTGATTTGACCTGGGATTCTGAGGAAATGAGAGGACATAGTACACACACAAACATACACACTTACACCCTACTCACTCCCTCCTCTCAGTTACCTGTAGTTGTTTGTTGACTAGTGAAGGGAAGACCAGTCCAGGGCAGTCACACAGTTTGACAGTGGGTGTGAGGTAGTAGGTCTGGAAGTATTTGGTGTGGCCGGGGGTTCGAGACACACTCACCACCTTCCTACCTACCAGACTGTTCAATACTGATGACTTCCCCACGTTAGGGAAGCCTAGGGAGGGAGGGAGAGACGTATATTCATATTCCCTTTGTAGTAGACATTTCTGAATGCCAGAGGGGGTTGGTGGGGGAACAAAGCCTTGAGGTACACTAGCATAAATTCATTTATCAAGTTACTAATCAGTGACGACAGATTACTGATTGGGAAGTAGGAAAGCAAGCTTCCAACATGGCCGCTCACCTATACAGCCCAGCGTGAGCACGCCATCTTTATACAGCTCCTGGGAGGGGCTGCTCATCTCCATGGCAACATCACTCTGGTGCTCCACTAGCACAGAGTCCACCCCCTCCTCTGACTGCTCCCCCTCTGATCCCATAGCAACCGCATCTCTCTGGATCTTCTTCTCCCAGCTCGACAAGTCCACTGCGGGGGGGGGTTAACAATGGTGAACACTCCCAATCATTCTGTACACTTCTGGAAAAAAGTGGTGAGTTGAGAAGCAGTACTTGTCTTTAGCCTATTTTAAGACGACTTCCATTCAGTGTTGGTTCTATGATATACCCTTACAACCCTGCACCCACAGATCCACACACACAAATCCTTCATTCAACAGTAATTAGATATGCTATGGAAAGTACCTGGCCAAAGCATTAAGTCATTACAGACTTACATGGTTAGCAATACATGTGTGAAAAAGGTACTATGCCACCCAGGTGGTTGGGTCCCTTTCACCTTTTCCTGCTGTGATTTCCTGACACGCCTTCAGGATGTGGGTGGGGCCCCCCGCATGTCCCCATCCACATGTACCCTTTTTTCTCATCCTCTTCTTCTGAAGCACTAGAGTCACAGAGACAGATACAGACAGTGCAATAGGTTATCCTGGTGATCAAGTACACAGTTCAACAGCTCCAATCAGCTCTCATCATTGTCCCTCGCCCTGTGTATCCCTTTCGCTTCAGCACAACCACCCTCACTCCCACCCACCTGTGCTGTATGGCTGGCCGGGGTGTGATGTGAAGCAGACACAGTGGAGGTGGGGGAACTGTGTCTGGAGGTAGTGTGTCCAGGCCAGCACCAGCGGAGGGGGACACAGGTCAGCTTTGTTCAGCACCACCACCACCTGCTTCTGCAGCTCCCCAGTGATGTAGTGGTACAGCGCTGGGGGAAACTGCAGCACCTGCATGGGAGGGACACACCAGGAACAGATTCATTAAGACATGCATGCTCGGTCTGGCAAACGACTTATAGACGGAGTACCAAATGGCAACCTATTCCCTATATAGTGCGCTACTTTTGACCAGGGCCCATAGCAACATAGTCATGAACATAGTCAAGTTATACATGGTACTGACCACCTATAACTTACCCTGTCTGTGGCTCCACCTGGTGGATACTCTATGTATGCATTTCACCATATGGTTCAAAGGATAATGAAACCATCATTTTTATTTATTATATTTCACCTTTATTTAACTAGGCAAGTCAGTTAAGAACAAATTCTTATTTACAATGACGGCCTACCGGGGAACAGTGGGTCAACTGCCTTGTTCAGGGGCAGAACGACAGATTTTTAACTTGTCAGCTCGGGGATTCGATCTAGCAACCTTTCGGTTACTGGCCCAACGCTCTAACCACTAGGCTACCTGCCATCATAGTGACTATTAATTACATTATCATGGTGACAGTAGTAAGTTGATAATGATACTATGGTACATGACTAGTAGCAGATAATGACAGTAGGAGTTTAAAAGAGATTACCCACCGGATGCCTGATGTCCACGATGAGCAGGATCACATCAGACATCTCCAACACTCTCCACAACTGTCTCCACGTCTGATAAAAAGAGAGGGGGAGAGATAGAGGGGGAGAGAAAGAGAGAGTGGGAGAAAGGAAAGGTATAAAGAGTAAAGTTATATGAAGAGTATTTAGGTTTTACCTACCATAGGTTTTGCTCAGTGTCAGAGAAAGAGGTGGTTTTTAAAGGAGTCATTCAAGTTTATAGAATATTGTAGAATTAATAGCTCCTTGTTTATCCATCAAAATGGACCTTTCTGCTGACACAATACAGCCCCCCCCGTAACTAGCCGGTCACTAACCTCAAGGCTACCACCGCCCTGAAGAGCATTTATAAAGGGTGTATAAAGGGTTCTGAATATATTGTTTCCTCACCTCCAGATTGTGCTCAAAATGGCTGAGGGATCCAGGTGGGTTTCTGGAGTGCAGGTCGTTCAGATATTCCCGGTATGACTTCTCTTCTTTCTTCAGCAGCTCCTCACGATTCATCCCATAGTTCCACGGAGGTCGCCGCGGAAACTCAAGACCTGAGATTGGAGGTCAGTGGCACAGATACGTCAAGCAGTGACACAAAGTGAAAAGACCATGTCAAAATTCCCACTAGAGCGGGTCTTTATTTAACAGCATTGAGAGGCTCAGGGTACAGGTTATGTACCAAATCACACCCTATAGTGTACTACTTTGACCAGAGCACATATAGCTTAGGTCAAAATGAGTGTACTAAATAAGGATAGGGTGCCATTTGAGACAGAACCTTTATTTAACAGCATTAAGAGATTGTTGTGAGGCTCAGGGTCAAGGAGCTCTGACCTTTCTCTGTGGGGTAGATGTCGTTGATGTCAACCTCCAGGTCTTTGTCTAACATCTGGTCCAGAACCTTCTCTCTGGCAAGCTTCTTCCTCCTCTCCACCTCCTCTCTGCTCTCCTTCTCAAAGTGCAGACGGAACCTGAATGGACAGAGAGATGAGTATAGCTGTGTGTAGAGGGGGGAATTGGGCAGGGTGAGTGTGTGAAGGACACAAAACCATTTGTGTGCAGAGTCATGAACATCAGGTGTGTGTGACATGGTTGTTTGTTCTGACAACAGCAGTTTCTGTAATTTACCATTGACCTCTGTCTGAAAGTTGTTTGCTCATGGTTCAGGATTCCTACAGTAACGTGTTCTCATTTTTTTACTTAGTCTCTTTCGGCCTCTTACTTTTAATATCTACAGACCCAGACATTGCTCTAATTAATATTTTTCCATTAACCCTTCAGTTTGTTCCAGGGAATTCCCACTGTTCCAGCCATCAGTTCATACAGCAATCATGACATGTTTTCCCAAAAGGTATTGTTGATGATATCTGACAAAACAGAAACCCACTCAGCTGGTGAGAGCCTTATGAGCCTAGCTATCAGTGGTCACCAATCCTGGTCCATACAGTCTGCAGGCTTCTGTTCAAGCCCAGCAATAACAATACACCTGTCTTTGTGTTTGGTTTCATTGCATTTGATGTATTACCTTAGCTTTGGTCCAGGGTGTTACGTGTGGCTTGCTCAGCGTCTGCATCAGTAAGCCGCGTGTAATCCCCTGGACCAGAGCTAAATATTACCTATGCTAATGTATTGGTAACTCACCTATTGGGGTCGTATCTGCCCTCCCTGATGCCAGGCTGCTGGTTTATCCTCCTGACATCTGTGGTTTCACTATCTGAGGTGTCCGACTGCCTCTCCCTGTCCATCCCCCGCTCCACACTGGCATTACGGCTGCTGGGCCCTGAGCCTGGCTCACCTGAGGAGGAGAGGTCATCATAGTCAGAGGCTTACATTGAACCCTTCCCAAATTGCACCCTATTCCCTATATAGTGCACAACCTTTTGTTGGGCACGATATATAGGTGATAGGGTGCTATTTGGGACACAAACATACAGTGGACAGAATGAAAACTACCCTCTATGTCAGCACTTGGTACCAAACAAAGACCACATTCCACAACGTTCTACTTTAGAATCGAGTGTACATGCATTTACATACAATATATGCTATCTACATTACATAACACATAGCCATCTATAAATGTGGTAATCGTCTCAATACTAACCCTATGTAATAAATTGACAGTGGGCGTTTTCATAATAAATCTATTTTCATTGCTAGCTGTAGTGTAGGTTTGTGATCTCCAACACCTTTCGTTATTCCCTCAATTTGAGAAAGCTAGCTTTCCTACATCATTTGATAGCGAGTCTGCGCAGTAGAGCTTACACAAAGTGAAAACAATACCAGTGTAGTACAGTGATGCTGATTTCTGTGCATCAATACTTTTCCACCAATGGCAATGAATGACGCCAGCAATACAATTTGAGCGATAAGGTCACACACATAGCTAGCTCTATAACGTCGTCACCTCCTTAGCTAGCAAGCAAGGTACTAGCTAGCAAGCAAGGTAGTTAACGTTTGCTAGAAAGACCCAAATACACAAATATGGCAAAATAATGACGTCCCTATTCTTTATTTGTAGCAAATTCGTCCAAAATATATAGGGTAACATGACAGTGTTATTGTTCCTGAAAGCAGAGCTAACTAGCCAAGTTACTCAACTCTCCTCGTACAAGTTAGTAAAATGAAAAACTATGCTAGCTAATGTTAGCATTTTCGGCACGCACACTTTCTGTCATTGCAGCTCACGTTACCTCTCTTTCTTTCCCGTTTGACTTGCATCTGTTTCTTCTTCTGTTTGGTGCTGAACGGCTTTTTCCGAGGCATGATTGAATGAAAAATTACAGTTTCGTAGTGTGGGTTTGTGTTAGCTAAGGCAGAAATACAGTAACGTCGTTATTTACTATCGTGAAGTTTCTCGACTCCTACACTTTACCCATCCGACGCCATCCGGCACTGCAGAAAAAAATGTTGACTAAGTTACAAAAACATTCAATGGTAATACATGTCATTACACAGTTTATATTTACTTATTTTTTAAACAATGTAAATGTCATGCTTTGAATCATTGTCTGACAAGACATGGCAAGTTAATATGGATAGAAAAAAATATTTAAAGAATGGTACAGTCCACACAGTAAACCGCCGATTCCACTATCATTGCTCACGCTAATGTTGTGATGCAGGTCTTATTTGCATGGTACATCACACTACAGCAGGTCAATGAATCAAGCTTTTACAAGATAGGCAATCAACACTGTCAACTTTGCAAAGTCCCCACATGCATTGGGGCGGATTTACATATACAGCTTTACATATACAGCTGTCATATTCAAATGTGACATTCAGTGTCATTCAAACTAACACCTCTGACGCTACAATACATTCAATGGCATCATGCATAGCCTGTTTGAAGGGGTGAGGTGCTGCTATCTTCAAAGTTAACCTTTATCATTACTGCAAGTGCACAATGTGTTACAGGGATAGAGAAAGGCAAATTGTTGGACTTCAGTGAGGTTTATTGTTTGATAAGGGAAAACAAACTATTTCCATATGTATCAGTCTATTTGTAAAGGCTCATACACTTTAGTATAACAGTAGTGGAAGTAGTCAGAATATATTTGGATAACAATGATATTCTTAGGTCACAAAGAAATAAATATGAGGATTACATACAACATGTACCAGCTGATCACATTCACTTCCCAGTTCTTAAAGGGTCATGTGAGGTAAACAGGGCTCTATGATTGGCTTGTGGACTGAGGCTAAATATCAAAGTGTTATATAGTATGGATTATACATTTATTTTTTAAACACGCACACATATACACTGGTATGTATATCAATATATACTTTTGCAGGACTTTTTTCTTTCCAGAAACGGAAAACAGATCCTACTTCCCTTTTTTTCCAGTGAAAAAGATTTGTGAGCAAATTTTACAAGGTAGATTACAGTAACCATCATGACAATGATGATGTAATCAAAACCTGATAGTATCTGTGGGAAAGTAGAAAAATTTACCTTAACAGTTATCTGTCAGTTTCAGTTATACACTTCACGGACGTGACCATAATCAAAGTTGTGTATGTAGGGAGGAGTAGGAGGATAAAAAAAAGAAAGAAAATTCTCTCTTCTTCACTCATTGTTCTGTCATTTTTGTCTCTTCCTCAACATTGCAGTGACAGACAGAGAAACACTCCTTTACCAACGGTATACACTAGCCATCCATTATAAAAGAGTAGTACAAAAACATAGGCATAATGAAATAAAAGTGATAAATGAGTACAAAAAAAACTACAAAGTCCTCTATTTCCAGACTTCATCTCTGTTCGAACATCTCTTAACTTCCTCTTCCATTACCCACCTTTCAGGCACAGTCACATCTTCCTATGTCCCCTCTGTATTGCTTTTATCCAGTCTGTCCATAGGCCTCCAGTTTCTCTCAGTCTCTACCACCCCTCCCTCCTACCCCTATGAGTTTAGGTGTTCCACCTGAATGGTGGAGGTAGCCACGGTAAGACAGAGGTCCTTGTGGGTCGCTAGGTCCGCCACGCTGACTGTTTTGAACTGGATGTCCCCTGCAGCGACTGTCTTATACTGGTGCAGGTCAAAGGGGCAGGATGCCGTCTCTGCCTGAGAGTAGCTACCCTGGTTTTGCCCCTGGTTCTGTCCTTGTCCATGACCTCCACCTTGTCCTCCGGCTCGGTCTGCCCCATTATCGGTGACCTCTCCTCGGCCTTGGCCATGAGAACCTCCCTGGTTCTGGGTATGGCTTTGGTTCTGTTGGTTCTGCTGAGAGTGCTGTGCAGCAGCCACCGCCGCTGCAGTGAGCGGGTCTGAGTTGTGTTTCTGCATGTGTTTCACCAGGTACGTCTCCTGAGAATAAAATACAGAGAGTTAGAGCGAGAGTTGACAAGTGTGCACAAACACACATTATTCACAGACATGCACACTGTCTGAAGCCTGTGAAAATGTCTGTTGAAAGTTAAAGGTCTGCAACTACTACATGCTGGGTGCCTTAAAAGTGGTGTTTCTCTTACAGAGGTGTATGTGCGGTTGCAGAGGCCACAGGAGTAGAGCTTAGCGTGTTTGACCGTGTGAGTGGACAGGTGGACTTCCAGACTGGCCGCGTCCGTGTAACCACGGTTACAGTTGGTGCACTTGAAGGGTTTGTCCTTGTTGTGCTGCCGTCTGTGGGACTGGAACAGAACAGAACAGGACCGTTCAGGACTCATCTTCAAATGGGTATTTGTAAGACTGTAACTACTAAGGGTCAGTGTTACTGAGCTTTCACCACTGGGAATAAAAACCAAAGAAAAGGGATAGTAGTCACCTGTAGGTTGGAGAGTTGTGTGAAGGATTTCTCACAGCCCGGATGAACACACTTATAAGGCCTGTCTCCTGTGTGGATCCTACAGAAACATGGAAAACACAACCAGTAAGAAGAAGAAAAGAGGGGAGAAATGTAAATGGATCCGCCATATTCTCCTTTCAGCTATCCTGTGATCCACACCATTACAGATGAAGGAGATGGAGAGGAAGCCACTGTAGACTATCGAGATGCCGCCCACAGAGAAAAGACTATTGAGATGCCCCCCACAGAGAAAAGACTATTGAGATGCCCCCAAATAAAATACCATTGAAAGGCCCCCGCAGAGAAAGGGGCAGATATGTAGGACATCACCCTTACCTGTTGTGCTGCTGTAGATGACTGAGCTGTCTGAAGGACTTCTGACAGAAAGAGCAGGTGTACGGTTTCACCCCTGTGTGGATGCGGATGTGCTGGGCCAGATAGCTGGAGTTGGCAAAGGACTTAGTGCAGTGGGGACACTTGTGGGGCTTGGACTCTGTGTGGTTTCTGGAAGCAAGAAGAGAAGATAGAGGGAGGAGGGGAGAACAGTGTTGCTTTTCTTTAAACCTTGATTGATAGGGGGGGGAGGAATCACACTTAAACACCCTCTATTACTCAGTGCCTGACTTCTAAAAAATCACAACGTTTCTCTGACCCAAATTATTTTCAAATGTATCATGTGTAAGTGTGTAAGTGTGTGTGTGTGTGTGTGTGTGCGTGCATGCGCAAGGGAGAAGCAGCAGTGAAGTAGTAAGGACACCAAACAGACAGACTGAAGAGACAAAGAGGGACTTGAAGTAGAGATCACACACAATCATGCTCACACACACACGGCCTGCGTCTTGCCTTTTCACAGACATCTCCACACACACAGTGCTAGCAGCCAATAGAGGGGAGGGGAGAGGGGCAGGCTAGGTAAAGCCTGTAGGGTAGAGCAGGTCAGGTGGAGCTGCTGTGAGCAGTACCGTGTGTGCTGCTGTAAGTGACTGAGCTGTCTAAAGGACTTCTGGCAGTAGGAGCAGGTGTAGGGCTTGGCCCCGCTGTGGATGCGGATGTGCTGGGCCAGGTAGCTGGAGTTGGCGAATGACTTGGAGCAGTGGGGACACTTGTGGGGCTTGGCCTCTGTGTGAGACTTGGAGTGGATCTGCATGTCTGACTTACTGAAGAAGGTCACCGCACACATCCGGCACCTACGGGACAGAGACAGACACACAGACCAGGGAGGGGGAGAAAGAGGGGAAGGCGAGCGGGAGAATGGGAAGACGAGGTAGGGATGAAGGAAATGAGGGCAGGAGCAGGTGAAACAGAGAGATGAAAATACAAAAAGCAAGGACAAAGAGACATGAGAGATGCGCAAGGGAGAGGAAGAATGCAAAAAAGAGGGGTGAAACATGAGACAGCAAGTGGGGAAAACAAAGGGAGAGAGCAAGAGGAAAAAGACAACAGGATAGAAAGATAAAAACAAGGGAGCAGATGAAATGAACGAGGGATGTGAAAAAAGAAGACAAGAGACAGGGAGTGGGAAGAGATAAAGAGGGTGAAATCAGTGAAAACAGCAGGAAAAATAGCAGATTCTGCTGAAGCAAGAAATAGAAAGACAAACAGAGATAGCTTGAAAAGTAGGGAAACATTGTATGAAGGAGAGATAGAAAGAAAGAAAAAAAAGAGGACAGAAGTAGGCAAAGGAGTGCGTGTCCAAAGTGTGCAGGGATGCGCGTGTGTGTGTGGGGCGGATGCATGAGGGAGGCAGAGAATGTGTGTGTCCATGCTGCAAAGAAAACACACATTGTGTTTCAGAGTGCAAGTACAAACACATAGTGAAATACTTAAGCGGGTGTGTGCGCTGCCACAGCATGCAGTGGAGTCGTTTGTGTGTGAGAAAGAGAGAAATGCCCGTGCCCAGCAGCACCTAGTGTTCATCCACAGCCTGTGTCTAACCTCTCTGCCCTGACTCTATCATCTACAACATACAGACATACGGGTGTGCAAGCATTCCACAGCTTCACATTCCTATGGGGATGCACAGCACAGCAGGTGCTTTTTGGCCCTTCTGTGACGCCGTAGGTCCATACCTGTAGGTCTTGTTGCAGTCTTTCCCGCTGTGGTTCTCGTCTTCGTTGGCGAGGTCGTACGGGTCAGTTGTATAATGCTGCGAAGACATAACCACCTATCAAATGTCACAAACATTAGAATCACGTTCATCATATTAAAAAGGCACACTGTTGTAAAAGTCTACATTAGCTTTTTTGTTGTTGCTTAGTCTATAATTCAATAGCCTGAGCTTAGTCTGGAAATGTCTGGAAGTATTTTAGTGGGAATAGCTTTATTTTGGTTACTCTGGAGTTACTATGGTAACTGCCTCACCTGCCCTCCCGACGCCAAGTGCGCCAGAATCAACGCCTCATTTCCGGCGGAGAGGGTGTGGCCACCAGCAGGCCCCGCCCTCCCTAGTGTCGACTTCTTCTTCCTGCCTCGCTTCGAGGGTGTCGGCATGATGACCACCTGGGGGGTTCCACCTTCCTGTTTCTTATCTAAGTGAAAAATGTGTGTGAGACTCTGACAGTATGTGAGTGAAGTGTGTATTTTTCAGTGTTAGGATAATGGAGGGTGGAGACAATCGTGTGTGTGTGAGTTACCTGGAGCGTGCAGTGTAGAGACGATCATGGTGGTGGTGGGATGTCCAGAGACGAAGGACTGAGAGGAGGAGGCAGGAGAGACCAGCTGCGTGCCTTGAGGGGTTGTGATGACCAAACCCGCTGCAGAGAGAGGAAAATAAAAATATAATACAAAACAGACAGATGGGAAAAATACAATGCAAAAGTGTGATCAATTCTACACTAACAGTTGACACACACCTGCTGTCATGATACCAGTGGAAGGTACAGGCACCACAGTGATGTTCTGGGTGTGAGGGGGGTGTAGGTGACCCCCTTGGCCCTGCCCCTCTCCCTCCTGCTTGGGGACAGTGAGCACAGTAGTCTGGTAATGAGAGGAGGGGAACAAAGTGTTCTTCTCCTGGTCCTTCAGTTGTTTCAGGAACATGGCGTTTTCAATCTGACAGCGAGAAAGAAATCCTTGTTAAAAAAATTCCAAAAAGAGTAATTGCTATAATCCGAAGGTGTCACTTGCAATATACTTTAACATTTTAAACGGAAATGTTTCATTAAACGTACCTGTCCTTGTACAGGCACAGGGGACCAGAAGTACTGAGAGTTAAAATGGGAATCCTCCATAATTTCTGCAATGGAAGAGTAACACCGCCATATCACCACTAGGCCAAACAGCTAATCACTCATCAATTGAAATAAAATTGGCTAAGGTACATTGTTGCACATCCGACTGACACCTTTGGGCGACAATAATCTTAAATCATTTAAATGTCACTTCACATACATTAGCTAGCTAATGAAACAATAATGTTAGCTATGTTGGTACTTTATTTGGTTAAATAGCTGAAATATTTGGACATATATTACAATAATTATGCTACGGGTTAGACAATAATATGACTTGCTAAAGGCTAACTAGGTAATTTAGCTGCCTACTGTAAAGGTGCATTGTTGTGGTTGCATGGGAAAGAGGACCCGTGCTAGCTCGCTATTACATGGGTTTTCCCCTTCAAAGTAATTAATTTGGTGATGGGTGGTGACACAATGTAGCTAGCAATAATTCGAACACCGATAAGATGTCTAGATTGCTATTTGTTAGCTGCAAGTGCATTTCAATGCCTTGCTAGGCGTTTACAGTTAGCTAGACGCTCTAATAAAATCACGAGAGGAATGTTATCGGACTCTCGCGCTCTTCGATGCCTGTGAAAATAGAAAAAGCAAAGCACAAAAAAAAATCGGATAAAAAAAACTGAAGCGGTGAGAGAAGAAAAAAAAACTATCTCGCACAGACTTCCGGCTGTCCAGACAGAGAAGAGACTCGTCGGGTACAAGTCACTCAAATTGGAAGATAAATGATATGATTATGAAGACAAATAAGAGTATTTACCTGTGCTGACAGAGCTTGCTTGCTTCCTTCCCGGAATTCCCGTAGCCCGGTACAGTTCAGCAACTCTGTTCAATCTTTTAGATTTGACAAATTCACCGAGTTTTTTTTCTCTTCTTTTTTTCTATTTTTTTCTTTCTTATGGAGTCGCTTGTCTGCGCTGCACTTCCTTCGAAGAAGGTCGATTAAACTCTGTGAAGAAACAAAGCTCTCTGAGTGTGTGGTGATGTCATTTCCGTCTAATTTTGGAAGCTTCAAATTGGTACTATCGATATGCTATTAAATTTATAAAACGTAAATTAATACAATGTTCTCCTTCTGCGTATTTTACTGTAATGCAATAAACATGAAAAAAAACGTTTTAATGTCCCACAATAAATCTAATCTAGTGAGATCTCTGAAGCCCAGAGTACAGAAACAATCAGTCCACATGGTGTCGCCAAAGATTTTTTGTAACTCAATGTTCTATCTGGTCGCTGTAAGCGCAAGCAACAAACAGACTTCCGGCAAATAAGAGCGGATATTGCCCTCAACATCCGGTAGGTGAGGTCACACACGTATCATTTTACTGTGTTACATTTTGGGGGAAGAAGTATAGAGCTTTAATATACATTCACGCAATGAAAGTTAAAGTCCTCTCCAGGAATCCGGACGACTATGTCCGTGAGACGAAGTTGGATATCCAGCGTGGTAAGTGCAGATAGTTAGCCAGCTAGTGCACATTAGCTAACTTCACACAGTTCCATCCACTGTAGAGAGCTATAACTAGCTCAATCAGCCCTGGCAAAACAACTTATTCTAACAGTGTATGTAACCTACAGTACCAAGAAATTACGACCCGTCCCTCCATCCATTCGAGGTGCCAAGAGAATACACCCGTGCCCTGAATGCCACCAAGCTGGAGCGCGTGTTCGCCAAGCCGTTCCTAGCTTCTCTGGACGGCCACAGGGATGGGGTGAACTGCATGGCCAAGCACCCCAAGAGCCTCTCCACAATGCTGTCCGGCTCCTGCGATGGAGAGGTAGTTAACTAGCTAACTGTACTTAGAGTTAGCAATGGCCTGGTTAAATATGAGTTGATTACAAATCCAAGAATTATAGGCTACATGTCTAACTATGGAATGGTCAAACATATATGATGACAAGTCTGTGCATTGAGATGATGCATCTAAATGACCTGTTTATACTGTAAGACTAACTGATTTGTTTCTCAGCTGAAGGTGTGGAATCTAACCAAACGTGAGTGTGTTCGTACACTCCAGGCCCATGAAGGCTTTGTCAGGGGGATGGTCGTTCGCTTCTGTGGCACCTCCTTCTTTACGGTACAGTATCTGTTCCACTATCCAGGGTTGTATTCATTAGGGCACACTAAACATTGTGCAATGAACAAGTTCACATAGTACCTCCCCATTCTGGCCCGTTGCTTTCATTTTCTGTCTAGTGAATACTAACCAGACTAGGGGTGTATTCATTAGTTGGATTCCGTTGCAAAACATTTGGTCTGTTGCAATAGAAACTGTTTACCGTTTACTCTAGGTGCTAAATGGAAGTAAACGGAATGAAACTGGGAGGGACCTATCTGAATTGCTCTAAATAGAAACTCTTGTTTTTGTTGCAAAACGTTTTCCATTTGGAGTAAACGGTTTCCATTGCAAAATGTTTTACAACACACAAAATTAATACACCCCTGAGTTTCTCACAGAATGGTTGCCCGCTGCTGGAATGCAGTCTTATGACACAACTTCATTATAAATCAACCTCAAACCTCTGTGAAAGTAAACATGCTTGTGTTTCTGAATAACAGGTTGGTGATGACAAGACTATCAAACAGTGGAAGATGGAGACTCCCAGCTACGGAGAGGAAGAGGAACCTCTCAATACTATTCTTGGGAAGGTATGGAGGAGGAGGTGTCTTGTCTCTGTCATTATTCTGCTCAATTAATATCTCTGACCTAACCTATCTGATCTCATTAAGCAACACTGTAAAATGTGCATACCATCGAGTGGACCCATCATTAAAGATTGTGGCTTTAAACCCATGATGATAAGAATGATGGGTTTGGAGATATTCTCTGCAGTCAGGGTGATGGTGATGGTTGTTGTAATGTATTCCCTCTAGTCAGTGATGATGATGATTGAGGATTCACTTTAAAAATGTAACTGAGACCAATGTTTGTTCCTTCCAGTCTGTGTTCACCAGCATCGACCACCACCAGAAGGAGGGTGTGTTTGTGACGTGTGGCCAGCAGGTGGACATCTGGGATGAGCAGCGCAGCAGCCCCATCCGCTCCTTCTCCTGGGGCGTGGACAGTTTCAGCTGCGTCCGCTTCAACCCTGTAGAGGTAATCAACCCTCTCTCTGCGTGGATTGTAGCAGAAAGTGTCTGAGTATGATTCCTGATCAAGGATCAGGTCCTCCATGTCCATATCATTTAGTTAATTATAATCTAAAAGGCAAATCTGATCCTTGATTAGCTCGTCTGCTCTGAGACTCTTGGTGAATACGGGCCCTGACATTGCTATAGCACAGACAGAAGGCGTAACCCAGACACGTCACAGAGGCTATAAAGCTGAAGTATCCGTTTAGAATGTTTTCTCACCACCAACATGTATAGTAGTGAGAGGAAGTCCAGTCGCGGGTGGTGAGAGAGGATGGAACTAGGTGAAACTGTACCAACATTCTGCAAATTTTCTCATTGTTGAAACAAATTTTTCTGTTCCCAAAACTAGAATCTGTTACGAACACAGTGCACTAATATTTATAGACTTGACGCTTTGCCAAACTGAAAAAAGAAATGTGTTGTTTAGAAGGAGTGCAAGGTCAAATTGAGTTTGTGCACACACGCACTTACCAGAGGAGGCGTTCCCTAATGGAAATATGCAAATACTAGCTACAACGCGCCAATAGCTCGTGCTTGGCTTTGCCTACCTCCTTGCTTGTTTTGCCCACTATGCTTCGTTTGCTCAAACTGTAAACGCACAGATGAACAATCTTGTGTTAGTTATAAATATCTTTGGCTATAGCCTCCATACACCAGAATAATGTAGGTCAAAGGTTGTATAAAACACAGAATTGTATCTTAGTGGATTTAAAAAAGTTTAATTCTTGACCTTCCCGCTTTTCTCCTCAGACTGAACTTCTAGCAAGTTGTGCCTCTGACAGAAGTATTGTGCTGTATGACATGAGGGAAGCTACACCTCTTAAAAAGGTAAATTTCTATGTCCTTGGGTGCATCCCAAATGACACCCTATTTAGTGCACTACCATTTGGCGAGGGCTCATAGGGTGCCATTTGTGATGCTACCCATTAGAACTGCACGATTAATCAAATTTGAATCTAAATTGAAATATTGACATGCGCAATATCCATATCGCAAGAGGCTGCGATATTTTAAAATGCCACTTAGCCGTCCGTCTGTAACGCCCGTTTTTATTTTTTATATATTACTTTAGTTGACGAGTTCTCCTCTCCTCTTTTGGCCACTTCCCAATCCCACACACACAAAGCCCCGGCCCCTGTCACTCAAGCAGGCAGTTCCTCGTGCTCCAGATTCATTGCATGCATTGACCAAACAGCATGCAGTCAACAGATTTCTTTTCTAACAAGAACGACACAGCTTTCCACTTTGCTTCTTAATATAAATTCACGTTTTCTTTATTATACTATTCATTTGTGTAACTTGCTTTCTGCAAAACACTAGTTAGCTGAAAATGTACCTAGAATTTGTTAGCAAGGCTGATCGCTTCCTAGCTAATTCCACTGAGTGCAAATCTTGCTAGCAATCTTTTGCTCTAATATTGGACGGTACCAGTGGTGGAGTATATCATCATTGTTTGTGAAACAGCTTGTTCTTAATCAGAGAGGAAAAGACAAATATTGTAAAATCTTTGTCTAAATATATCTATTTTAACCTAATTAGGGTCCCATTTTATTTATTTAACCAGGTAAATTGACTGAGAACACATTCTCATTTACAGTAACAACCTGGGGAGTAGTTACAGGGGTGAGGAAGGAGACAATTAGGTAGCCAGATTAGGAAATTAGCCAGGACACCGGGGTTAACACCCCTACTCTTACGATAAGTGCCATGGAATCTTTTGTGACCACAGAGAGTCAGGTCAGAGGCAAGGCAGCAGTGGGATGCAGGGTGGTATGCTGCTGGCCATGGGGAAACACTGACCAACACTTTGGTTCTTACTCTGTCACAACCATCTCCTTCCTTACCTTTTCCTCGTTGTCATGCCAAACAAAACTGCATTCCAAGTAGCCACTCTATTCCAACCGTAACATTTGAATGATCAGATCATTCTATTTCTATGATTCCAAGATTTTAACCAAGTGATTTGATGTAAGATCGCATTCGCAATATTTGGTAGAAAAAATGTCAACTAGATTTTTATGCCCATATCATCCAGCCCTACTGCCCATGACTTTGCCCATTACTAAACTCATTTCCCATTCCGTACTGTCCTTTCATTACTGGAATGTGTCTAATGGTTAGTGTATTGAAGTATGAATGTGTGATTTCCTATATAGGTTATCATGAGTATGAGGAGCAACACTTTGTGCTGGAATCCCATGGAAGCTTATAACTTCACCTGCTCTAATGAAGATTACAAGTGAGTGATGCAATTCAACATGATGTGTTGCGTTTACAACATGTTCACTACATCACATAGGCCTCATTCATTCCTGGAGAGAAGTTTGTGTATTTTCAATGCTAATAATGTTTTTGTTCATGCAATTGCTTGGGGAGTGATATAATTATTATTTCTAATGTACATTTACACTTGTTTTACAATAACAGCATGTCCATCGAGATCTCGTGTTTTCATTTACTGACCTTACACCATGCATGAGAGAAGCATGGTGGTGTGTGTTAACATCTCATCTCTGTATTTATTAACCAACAGCATGCGTTTCCTCCCCCTTCAGTCTGTATACATATGATATGAGGTACCTGGACAAGCCTTTCACCGTCCACATGGACCATGTCTCAGCCGTGCTGGATGTAGACTACTCTCCAACTGGCAAGGAGTTTGTCTCCGCCAGCTTTGACAAGACCATCCGCATCTTCCCCAAAGACAGTGGCCACAGCAGGTTAGTGGTGCTGGGGGTTCAGACACTGGGTTCCAGCAGATTGGGCGTTTATTATCAGCTTTGGTTGTATTTATTTTTCTACAGGTGTCGACATGTTTAGAGATGACACCTTGCGACAGCAACATTGTGTTCTGTGTGTGTGACTTCACAGGGAGGTGTACCACACCAAGCGCATGCAGCACGTCATCTCCATAAAGTGGTCATCAGACAACAAGTACATCCTGAGTGCTTCAGATGAGATGAACATCAGACTGTGGAAGGCCAACGCTGCTGAGAAGTTGGGATTGGTGAGACAGACAGTCCTCTTCCTCACCTTTAGAAGTAGTGTACTCATGTCCTGTAACCTGCAGGTGCCGGGTATCAAAAGTAATGTCATGAAAGAAAGATGGATCCCAGAACAATGTTGAATGCTTACCATTAACTGGTAGGCCTACAGTTGAAGTCGGAAGTTTACATACACTTAGGTTGGAGTCATAAAAACACATTTTTTAACCACTCCACAAATGTATTGTTAACTATAGTTTTGGCAAGTCGGTTAGGACATCTACTTTATGTATGACACAAGTAATTTTTCCAACAATTGTTTACAGACAGATTATTTCACTTATAATTCACTATCACAATTCCAGTGGGTCAGAAGTTTACATACACTAAGTTGACTTTGCCTTTAAACAGCTTGGAAAAGTTCCAGGAAATGATGTCATGGCTTCTGATAGGCTAATTGACATAATTAGTAAATTGGAGGTGTACCTGTGGATGTATTTCAAGGCCTACCTTGCTTGACATCCTGGGAAAATCAAAAGAAATCAGCCAAGACCTCAGGAAAAAAAATTGTAGACGTCCATAAGTCTGGTTCATCCTTGGAAGAAATTTCCAAACGCCTGAAGGTACCGCGCCATTTCTACAAACAATAGTACGCAAGTATAAACACCATGGGACCACGCAGCCGTCATACTGCTCAGGAAGGAGACGCGTTCTGTCTCCTAGAGATGAATGTACTTTGGTGCGAAAAGTGCAAATCAATCCCAGAACAACAGCAAAGGACCTTGTGAAGATGCTGGAGGAAACAGGTACAAAAGTATCTATATCCACATTTAAACGAGTCCTATATCGACATAACCTGAAAGGCCGCTCAGCAAGAAAGAAGCCACCGCTCCAAAACCGCCATAAAAAAGGTTTGCAACTGCACATGGGGACAAAGATTGTACTTTTGGAGAAATGTCCTCTGGTCTGATGAAGCAAAAATAGAACTGTTTGGCCATAATGACCATTGTTATGTTTGGAGGAAAAAGGGGGAAGCTTGCAAGCCGAAGAACACCATCCCAACCGTGAAGCACGGGGGTGGCAGCATCATGTTGTGGGGGTGCTTTGCTACAGGAGGGACTGGTGCACTAAACAAAATAGATGGCATCATGAGGCAGGAAAATTATGTGCATATATTGAAGCAACATCTCAAGACATCAGTCAAGAAGTTAAAGCTTGGTCGCAAATGGGTCTTCGAAATGGACAATGACCCCAAGCATACTTCCAAAGTTGTGGCAAAATGGCTTAAGGACAACAAAGTCAAGGTATTAGTGGCTATCACAAAGCCCTGACCTCAATCCCATAGACAATTTGTGGGCAGAACTGAAAAAGCATGTGCGCGCAAGGAGGCCTACAAACCTGACTCAGTTACACCAGCTCTGTCAGGAGGAATGGGCCAAAATTTCACCCAATTTATTGTGGGAAGCTTGTGGAAGGCTACCTGAAACGTTTGACCCAAGTTAAACAATTTAAAGGCAATGTACCAAATACTAATTAAGTGTATGTAAACTTCTGACCCACTGGGAATGTGATGAAAGAAATAAAAGCTTAAATAATTCTCTACTATTATTCTGACATTTCACATTCTTATAATAAAGTGGTGATCCTAACTGACTTAAGACAGGGAATTTTTACTAGGATTAAATGTCAGGGATTGTGAAAAACTGAGTTTGAATGTATTTGGCTAAGGTGTATGTAAACTCCCGACTTCAACTGTATTTGCTAATATTCTGATGCATTTGTTGGAGCTGTGATTTTGACCTTCCGTTTTGTGAGTTCCTCAACCTGCCATGGCCAGATGCCCACCATGGTACACTCGGCATGGTAAGAGAGAGAGAGGGAGGCAAGGCTGCCAGCAGCAACAGCAGTGGCACTGCCAAGGGCTCTGATGGATGCTGACTGAATTGGAACAGAATCACTTTCAATAAGTACAATGGACCAATAGGGACAGCAGGGCAGGGTTAGTGACAGACTGGAGCTATTTGGAACTCTTGATTACCACTAGACAATTTCTGACCAGTCAGTCAGTCAGTGTGGGCAATATGGCACTATAGAGTGGATTTAAAGGGATAGTTCACTAAAATGTATGTATGGCAAATAGGGACTGCAACTTTGATAGACTTGAATTACTTAGAGGTGTTACAGCAGGCTAACGTTAGCATCGCTCATCCCAAAACATTGGAATTATATCTGTTATGCTTTCTTCAACCTCTAACTCTCCGAATGTTCAAGGCATTATTTACACATTACCTGAAATATAAGGTTCTGTTTAGCGTATCTTAAACAGATTCTTACACATAGGCTAGCCTAACTCTTTTCTCATCTGATGCCAAAACCAGCATTTAGCCTACAAGGATGAATTGCAAGGGAGATGAATGGACGTTTTTCGGTGCCATCTCCAATATCCATCCCCCTTCTGCTTCCCTCTTCCTTATTCCCTTAATGCAGCTTAACACTGGAGAATTGGGCAACTTTTGGCACTTGTTTTACTGTCAGTGTATAAGAGGATATTTATGCTGTAGCTTTGCACTTAAACAGATCAGACGAGCCCAGCTGCTATCAGCAGTTTGAATAGGCCCAATCACTTAAAGAACGGCCACTCTGGAAATAATGAAGCATTAACCATCAAGTTGGACTGGAAGAGTCTTTAATTAAAAAAGAAATGCTGAATCAAGGTTAACTGTCAGATCTCCGGAAGAGTGGAGGTCTTCAGCCTGTGTTTGTTGCAACTGCAGTGTGTCTCTCTCTCTCTCTCTCTCTCTCTCTCTGGTTTTTGACTTTTGATGTCTTTCTATGAGCTGACCTTTGACCTCACTGTGAACTATACAGGTGGAAGGTGAAAGATCATTTAGTTTTTGTCCTATGATCCGATTTTTCATATTACTTGGAGTAACAATGACCATATCATTGCCTTTGACATAATGTAAATTCACCTTCTGAAATTACACCAAAATTACCGTCCGTATCACACATTCTCATGACAGTCATGAGAAGTATGACCTATATATCCTATACATACAGTGACCTCAAAGTATTGGGCAGTGACACGTTTTTTGTTTTGGCTTTGTACGCCAGCGCTTTTCACTCCATATCGGGTGAACCATTTAGAAATTACAGCACTTTTTGTACATAGTCCCCCCATTTTACAGGAACCTAAAGTATTGGTACAAATTCACTTATGTGTATTAAAGTAGTGAAATGGTTAGTATCTGGTCCCATATTCCTAGCACACAATGACTACATTAAGCTTGTGACTTGACAAACTTGTTGGATGCTTTTGCTGTTAGTTTTGGTTGTTTCAGATTTTTTTTGTGCCCAATCGAAATGAATGGTAAATAAGGTATTATGTCATATTGGAGTCACTTTTATTGTAAATAAGAATAAAATGTTTCTACATACTTCTACTTTAATGTGGATGTTACCATGACCAAAACACACAGCTACCATGACCAAAACACACAGCTACCATGGCCAAAACACACAGCTACCATGACCAAAACCCACAGCAAATGCATCCAACAAGTTTGTAGAGTCACAAGATTAATGTAATCATTGCGTGCTAGGAATATGGGACTAAATACTCAACTTTGACTACTTTAATACACATATAAGTGAATTTGCCCCAATACTTTTGGTCCCCTAAAATGGGTGCTGTAATTTCTAAACGGTTCACCCAAAATGGATGAAAATACTCTCAAATTAAGCTGACAGTCTGCACTTTAACCTCAGTCATTGTATCATTTCAAAACCAAAGTGCTGGAGTACAGAGCCAAAACAACACATTTGTCACTCTTCCAATACTTTTGGAGCTCACTATCTCTATGGATACACAGCTCATACTGCTACTTAATACATGATTCCATATGTGTTATTTCATAGTTTTGACGTCTTCACTATTATTCTACAATGTAGAAAATAGTAAAAAAATAAAATAAAGGAAAAACCTTGAATGAGTAGGTGTCCTTTTGACTGGTACTTTTGTTTTTAGTCGAGCAGTAGTAAATATAATCTCTCTGGCCGTGGTTTCATAGGTTCTCTAAGTGGCCACTCTTCCAGGGCTTTTATTCTAATTATAATCAATTCAATTTGTTGGAGATTAGCTAATAGCTGCTGATAATGTTGAGGTACACTGCTTTGCTTAGACCAGGCCAACAGCCTGTTAAATGTTATTTATGAAAACATGAACAACATTTAGAGTGAAAAAGGAGCAGAGCAACATTGACTCTGCAGAGTTCTCTATGGCCTATACACTCTTTCAATACCCAATGAGTAGTAGGCTTAAGGTGTTAAACAAATCAAAATATATTTTATATTTCAGATTCTTCAAAGTAGCCACCATTTGCCTTGACAGCACCATTTGCCTTGACAGCAGAATGCTGTGGTAGCCATGCCGGTTAAGTGTGCCTTGAATTCTAAATAAATCACTGACAGTGTCACCAGCAAAGCACCATCACACCTCCTCCTCCATGCTTCACGTTGGGAACCACACATGCAGAGATCAACCAAAAATCTCAAATTTGGACTCATCAGACCAAAGGACAGATTTCCACCGGTCTAATGTCCATTGCTTGTGTTTCTTGGCCCAAGCAAGTCTCTTCTTCTTATTGGTGTCCTTTAGTAGTGGTTTCTTTGCAGCAATTTGACCATGAAGGCCTGATTCATGCAGTCTCCTCTGAATAGTTGATGTTAAAAATATATATATTTTGAGCTCCCTGCCTTTCGATAACCACTCGGTGTGAAAGGGAAAAATGTAATGCTCTTATCCAGTGGAAACGCCATAATAGGCCTACCTGATTACTTCTTATCCCTTGCGGCTTTATAGGATATTTCTACCTAGTTGGCAATAGAAGTAACTTGTTAGGTTTATAATTTATTCATATTTGGATTAAATTTTGATGAACTAAATGACAAATGATTTTGAGATACAAAGACGTTTTAATATGAATTAAATTAAACTGTTCCACGAAAATGTGCATATGAAAACCATAACTGGCTCGCAGATCAGATCGGTAGTAATGGTAAGATAAATTGCCATTCCACATGAGGAAGTTTGCCGACTTCTCATATAGCCTATTACCGGCAATTTCAGGAGCTTAACTGCAGAATCTGCAAAATCCAGGAGGAGCGGGAGGAGGATGGTCGGGACAGATTTTTTCTTTTCTTCTGGTTATCTTGATCTCTGACTCCCTCTTGAGTTATTTGTGTCTTATTTCATCAAACAGTGAGCTGTAAAGTATCAGACAAGCTCAATGCATATATTTTAGATTTTATTGAGACGCATAGGGTGTGTCTATATATGGAAAAATACACGTTTAAAAATTTAGCCTGGTCAAAGGATTGGTCGAAAGAACAGACTTTCGGTGATCCAATATTTATTTTTTGGGGACAGCCCTATACTGTAGATAATAGCGAATATTTTACCACCTTATAACTAATATCATTCAGTCATAATATCCAAGTCACAAAGATCAGTGAGCAGTAGTAGGTGTTAAAGATAACTGTCTATCTAAAGATTAACATTTTCAACCCTGCTTTTCGCCATGGTTCAACATCCCAGGGGACATAGTTATATCATTTTATTTAGATTTCAGTTTTTTCATGAAAATGTTGTCATTGTGGACTGATAATTAGTGTATACTGATAAATAAGGCACCCAAGTAGATCTCAGTAGTAGATTGAAATCTCTTGGTTCTCTTTATTTTCTCTCCCTTTTTTTCTTTCTTTTTCCTCTCTCTTCTTCTTCTTACCCGCTATTTCTCTATCTGTCGTCGCCACCCCCCCGTGGTCTAGCTGGCTCCTAGGGAGAAGGCAGCTGTGAACTACAGCCAGAAGCTGAAGGAGAAGTTCCAGCACCACCCTCAGATCCGCCGCATCTCGCGCCACCGCCACCTGCCCAAGTCCATCTACAGCCAGAGCAAGGAGCTGCGTGTCATGAAGGAGGCTCGCCGCAGGAAGTATGGGCTCCTCCTTTACCCATGCCACTACTGTCTGCCCTACAGTGGCTTTCTGTTCTTAACTCTACCTGCACATATCCTCAATACTCTTGTTTTTAACAGTCAAACCACATGTCTATATATTACAGTATGTATATCAGTAGAATTGGCTTCTTTGTGTTGTTCTTGGTAAGGTTAGTGTGGTTTTGGATCTTATTTGTCTCTGTGTTGATGGGAGGAGGTTTTCGGGTGGTTGACCTGGTCTTTGGCCTCACCACAAAGGAAACTGTCAATCTCTGTTAATACAGTAGGTTTAGAACCACCCTGGCCTCTGTCCCTCCTGAACACAACTACGGCAGAAGGTCCTCATAGTGTCCATCTAGTGGTTAAGGCCGTAGCTGGCTGCCAGAATAGGTCTGACTGCCCTACCAAGGCACACTTACCCTAATGGGTAACAGGACTGATAGGACAGGATGGTCACTCATGGCTTGGTCATCATGGGCTTTTTGCTCATTTACACTAAAGTCTCTTAAGGGGAAGTGATGGTGCCATCATGACCAGTTGATGATTAATCAAATATGAGTCAGTGTTGATTTTTGGTCCTGAAACGTAGTGACACATTGTAATATGTCATCCACGTGTACCTAGGAGCTGTGACTGAAGGCAGTGTAGCCTACATGCTCTTTGTGTATTTTTCAGATGACGTCAGTATTAGTGTATTCTATATTTTATGACATCAGGCCACCTGCCTGGCACTAACTCCTTTGTGTACTCTGCTAACGTTTCTCTCTCTCTGTGTGAATACTCTCATGAATTGGTTCCTGATGTTTGAGTTATTCATTGTTGCCTCATTGTGTGTCCCAGGGAGAGGAACGTACGCAAGCACAGCAAGCCTGGCTCCATGCCCGTGGTGACGGAGAAAGAGAAACATGTGGTCACCGTGGTGAAATAGAAGGAACATGGACGCCAGTGACCGTGTGGCATTGGAGGACTAAAGGACTACTCTGTCTCTACACACCTGGGCCACGCTCAGAAACACACAACTAATGTTGCAAAATGTCGGTAAGTTTCCCAGAATTCTCTGGTTTTCCAGAAATTCCTGATACCTGGATTTCCTGCTTGTTCCCTCATGATTCCAGGACACAGGAGGTTGGTGGCACCTTAATTGGGGAGGACGGGCTCGCGGTAATAGCTGGAGCAGAATGGGATCAAATACATGGTTTCCATGTGTTTGATGTCATTCCATTTCTTCCGTTCCGGCAATTAATATGAGCCGTCCTCCCCTCAGCAGCCTCCTGTGTTCCAGGAATATTCCAAACGGGATTTCTGACAAACCTGGCTATTTGGGAAAGATACCAGAATTTTGCAACCCTGCACACAACGTTATGTGTCCCTTCAGTTTTTTCATGACATTCTAATCTGCAAAGGTCAAAAGGCTGCACCCTCCTGAACACAACCCTCCTGAACACAACCGTCCTGAACACAACCCTATCTAAGACTGAAATAACTCATTCCACCTCTCCAAGGCTTATTACAAAAGAGAAATATGGGTGAATATTGTGAAGTTTGTTGACATAAGTGTCCCAGCTGTCATGGTGAAACTTAGTACCACCAGATGAAGATTTCATTAATGCTGTTGTTGGAACATTATTTTGGGATGTTATTGTATTGAAATAAGAATACACTACAAACCAAGAAGAACGACATACGTCAAATATCACCAGAACATTTATTTTAGTATTTTAGGAACTATCTTAAATGTTTGGCCTCCCTACACCACCACATACCTTCAGCTATTGTGTGTACTGATTCAGTAACCTTAAAGATTGCATGATGCTAAGGGTTGTTTCTATTGATTGTGTTTTTTGTATTTATTGATACACTGCTAATAAAAATATGATATTTTTGGGTCTGACATGAATGTTTTTTGGTAGGCAAAATACACTGATTCTCATATCGATGCAACGATACTTTTCAACGCTTGTTTCTTACATTTAAAAAACCGAAGTATACAATTAATATCCAAGGGCTCAGATTAGCATAATTTGTGTGTTTGGCATATGAGTAATATAGGTGGTATAACGATAGATACATTATAGCAGTAAAATCCTAAAAATAGTCTACTGATATATGGGCATGGCACAAGTGATGGTAACACGGGTGATTGTTTCTGAATTGTCATTTTAATGTGCCTGAGTTCTAGTAACCAAGAAGGTATGTGTTGTAATTGATATACCCATGTTGCAGGGCCGACAAACACACAATTAGACTGACTTTTCCCAATGTTTTTGGATTCATTTTGTACCAGTGATTTCTTAACATTGTGACTCAAGGTGGATGATCTTGTATAGGGGTTACTATAGATGCATGTTTCGTCGGCTGTGACGCGTGCTAAGTATGCCATCAGAAAGGATCCACAAAGTTCCCTTCATGTGGACACCAACTGGAAAAGAGCGAGGCAGGCCAAAAACTACCTAGCGACGGATAGTAGTGGCTGAGCTTGAAGTGATGGGTCTCATGGGATAGCACAAGCTGTGGCCAAAGATGGAGACTGATGGCAGAAGATTGTTGCAGCCTTATGTACCACCCGAGATACAAAGATGATTAAGTTAAGCAGTCGCTATGGTAACAAGTTCAACACACTTTTATCAGTGTTTTGGTGTTTAATGATTTCTTGGCATTCTGACTCAAAGTGGATGAGCTTGTGTTGGGCTCAGTGTATTGATGCTAATGGACTTAGTCTTAATGAGGTATAGTGTTCAATCCACTTTATCACGGCAGGATTTAGATAGGATTATGAAATAAGTCATGAGCGTCATATCAAACCTGGATCATGAGCACGGTTTGGGAAGGGGAGATGTTAGGGCTGGGCCTTGGGATGAGGGGTTAGGGCTGGGCCTTGGGATGAGGGGTTAGGGCTGGGCCTTGGAATGAGGGGTTAGGGCTGGGCCTTGGTATGAGGGGTTAGGGCTGGGCCTTAGTATGAGGGGTTAGGGCTGGGCCTTAGTATGAGGGGTTAGGGCTGGGCCTTAGTATGAGGAGTTAGGGCTGGGCCTTAGTATGAGGAGTTAGGGCTGGGCCTTAGTATGAGGGGTTAGGGCTGGGCCTTGGTATGAGGGGTTAGGGCTGGGCCTTAGTATGAGGGGTTAGGGCTGGGCCTTAGTATGAGGGGTTAGGGCTGGGCCTTAGTATGAGGGGTTAGGGCTGGGCCTTAGTATGAGGAGTTAGGGCTGGGCCTTAGTATGAGGGGTTAGGGCTGGGCCTTCTGATGAGGGGTCACTGTCTGGACATTGGGCCTTGGGTTGGGGTGAGAGGGGATAAGAGGTGTTTGACATGATGGGACCAAAAAGTTAAGAAGCAGTGTCACAAGAAGCAGCTGATAAATCAATGATAGACATGGACTATGTTGGTGCTAGCTTTTTTTCTGGAACAAATGTTTTTTATTTTTTATTATTATACCTGAATGGTTAAAAGTAGTCTAAAGTGTTACCAAATCAGGAATAAGAATGCTGTATAACACATTTTATTCATACCTCCAGTTGGAGAGGCAATCCTATCGGAAGAGAAGTTCCACAATATGCTGCTGCACCACATAACAAACTGGACAGCGACATGGTGTTGAAATGCACATTTCTCGTGTGCCAGTTGTATCGTGTGCTGATGAAGCTTCTAACTTTCGCTATACATTTCACATCACTTTTCTTCAGAAAATGCTCTTTAACAGGCAAATGTTTTTTATAATCTGGTCCAGCTGTAAATGATTTACAGTCCGTGTTTTGCAAATGCCTGATGTCAATGAAAGTACGTCGACAAGCGCCCATCTCCCCTTCCTTTTTCATGAAGCCACTCGCGCTCAGCTTTGTTCTACGCGTCTCCATCGCTCCGCCTACTCTTCCTATCGGGATTTTTTCATTGCATCCATTTTTGTGCATTTAAGAAATCTCCAAGAATTATAAACCTGGAGGAAAGCGAGAAAGAGAGAGTGTGGGGCTAGGACTCGAAAGAAAAACAAACAGACAAGGGAAGAGGCGACGTCTTTATTTCAACATGCGAGCAAACCCATTCTAAAGGATGACCGCGATGGGTTAGACAGGATTTAACATGATTGCAAAATAAAAGGCAAGAGGTCTACTCTATATTTCTCTACAATCCATCCGTGAATGGAGAAGGATAATTGTGTTTGGAATGCTTGTTTCCAGAAGACCGTATATGTTGGTTATAAAACCAAATGGTCTCTGTCCAGCATCTCCAGTGTCTATCTCATAGGTTACTGGAATTGGGGAGTTTGTGTGAGAATTAGGCGATGATTCTGTTGGATATGTGTCCTGTGATCCTCACCGATTAATTTCTCTGTATTTATTATGAGCTGTAGCAGCCTGCTATACCAGAACCGCTGAATCCCAATCAGATAACTTTCATGTATTGGGTGAAAATTGAGGCTATATAGAATTCATGTCTGCATCCCTTGTAAAAAGTAGCATTTTGACACATTGTGTCTTATTCTTAAAGCCCAAATATAATGGAATGCGTCAGGATATGTGTGAACAATCCAACCGATATGTCTTGCATTAGGGTAGCCTATGCTAGTGGTTATGATTATGAATACAAGAAACACATGGAATATTGCACCCTAATATTAGAGTAGCAATCTGATTTTGCAATTTGGAAATGTTCTATTACAATTAAGTCTATCCATTATATCACTCAATGTTGGTATATTAAAAAAAAAAATACATGTTATTATTACTTTTTAGCAATTGTGTGTAGCGATGTCAGCTCCACTCGGGCCCCGGGGCCCAGGCGCTCCCCCGCCGGCTGGAGCCCTACCCGACCTGCCGGACCTCAGCCACCTCACCGAGGATGAGAGGAAGATCATCCTGGGCGTCATGGACCGACAGAAAAAGGAAGATGAGAAGGAACAGTCGATGCTAAAGTAAGCCATTGTGTTTCACTATCATTCAAACGTGAGAGAGAGAGAGTGAAGAAAGAGAGAGTCATTGTGGGGACATCGCGCGCTAACTGTCACGTCAGCTGTGCTCGTGCAGTGAGTGCTGAGTTGGGGTAACCCTGTTGTAACTGGTTGGCGCGAGCTGGAGCTGATCACATTGCAAGGTTACGTAGCCTACGTCCTGCACATATTGACTGTTCTAATGGGCTAATCGTTCTGAGTGGCGAGAATATATGATATTTATTAACATCATTGCCTCTAGAAATAGCGTTTACAATAAAGCAGCATATTGGCTATGCATTTTGTCTGTTCTCCAAATGATGTTCGGATAATATGAGCAGGGAGAAGGATCTTTGAGTCGACTGAATATGCTTCAGTAGCCTATGTCTTTCAACAGTTAGCAATGCATTTGAATCCTAGGCTATTAAGCGGCCTTCTCACTCTGTTGGCTTTGGGTTGGGTTAGCAAAGGGCGCCATCTTCGCGTCAAATCATACCGCTTCCTTTTCAATCACGTACATGTTACACAACGATTAAAAAATGGCGTTTGAAGAACTAATGAGATATATCCTGTATAATGATTTTCAACGTTAGCCTATCTGTCAGACTATACTGCATCAGTGCTATGGAAACGGAAACATTCCCTCTCCTGTGTGCAGAATCAGATGTCGCTGAGCATTTCAGCACCACGGCGCTGTCCAGTTCGAGGCATAGAGCAGCAGCACAGTTCGATGCCGCTGACGCTCACGCGTGTAGATAGACCATTCATTGCTATTCATAGGCTAAGCTTTGTGTGACAAATTATTGACATGCTTTTGACAACGCTTTTAGTGTAATACTAAATATTGAACACAGTTATCTCTATGTTGTCACTTCCTGCAGATACTCTATTATCCTTATGAAACTTTAACCGTTTCTGTTTACATAGACTGTAACTTTCTTCATTCTTTTGTGGAAAAGTCTCAAACGGTCCTCTATTTTACTGTGGTTTTGGGATTAAATTAAGACTACTGTATTTTTTTCCTCTCCTTAAGTCTCTGGAATTTGAATAGATATGAGGAGATATTGTATCACAGGCTGGTTCTGAGGAGTTCCCTTGTGACTCTGCACAGTGGTTCAAGGGTCAACATGCAGGTTTTTCCAAAGAGCCTTTTGGATTCCAGATGTCAGGCCTTTTCTTAGTCCCAAATGGCACACTGTTTCCTTTATAATGCATTACTTTACCCTATGGGCCCTGCTCAAAAGTAGTGCACTCTATAGGGAATAGAGTACCATTTGGGATGCACACCTTGTCTGAAGTACCTTCAGAGACTGTGACGTCATGTGTCAGGCTTTCCAGGGGCATTCAAAGCTGATGATTTCCGTCATTGGTTAAATATTAACAGTTGGGTTTGTTCTGATGGGGACTGGGGAGGAAGTCGCCTAGTGGAGCAATACTGTGGTAAATATGACTCACAGACTCCAAGATAACGGCAGGCAGGCCACCTCAGTTTGTGCTGCTGCCTGCATGTGAATCATCCATGGCTGTTTTTCCCCATCGCTGAGTGCTTTTTGTATATATTTTTCTCTCTCTCTCTCTCTCTCTCTCTCTCTCTCTCTCTCTCTCTCTCTCTCTCTCTCTCTGTCTGTCTGTCTGTCTGTCTGTCTGTCTGTCTGTCTGTCTGTCTGTCTGTCTGTCTGTCTGTCTGTCTGTCTGTCTGTCTGTCTGTCTGTCTGTCTGTCTGTCTGTCTGTCTGTCTGTCTGTGTCTGTCTGTCTGTCTGTCTGTCTGTCTGTCTCTCTCTGTCTCTCTCTCTCTGTCTCTCACTCTCTGCCTCTCTCTGCCTCTCTCTGTCTCACCCTGTCTCTCCCTCTGTCTCTTCCTGTCTCTCTTTCTGTCTCTCTCTCTCCCTGTCTCTCCCTGTCTCTCTCTCTGTCTCTCTCTCTCAGAGGTAAAGTGATTGTCAGCTTTAGTCACTCAGAGCCATGCAGGCTGCCAGTGATGTCACAGCCTAGCGTAGCACGACTAACTGAGTGTGTGCAGCAGGGATGCTAGTCTACCTTACAGGCAACATGGTCACTCAGTCACTATTTCTAAAGTTCATTATTTTCAGATGTACACAGACTGGGGTGTTTTTCATTTTTTTAATTAAACTTTATTTAACTAGGCAAGTCAGTTAACAACAAATTCTTATTCACAATGACGACTTACCAAAAGGCAAAAGGCCTCCCGCAGGGACAGGGGCTGGGATTAAAAATAAAAAATAAAATACAAATATAGGACAAAACACACATCACGACAAGGGAGACACCACACCACTACAGAAAGAGAGACCTAAGGCAACAACATAGCATGGTAGCAACATGACAACAGCATGGTAGCAGCGCAAAACATGGTACATACATTATTGGGCACAGACAACAGCACAAGAGGGCAAGAAAGGTAGAGACAACAATACATCATGCGAAGCAGCCACAACTGTCAGTAAGAGTGTCCATGATTGAGTCTTTGAATGAAGAGATTGAGATAAAACTGTCCAGTCTGAGTGTTTGTTGCAGCTGAAAAGACGAGCGACCCAGGATGTGTGTGCTTTGGGGACCTTTAACAGAATGTGACTGGCAGAAAGGGTGTTGTATGTGGAGGATGAGGGCTGCAGTAGGTATCTCAGATAGGGGGGAGTGAGGCCTGAGGGTTTTATAAATAAGCATCAACCAGTGGGTCATGCGACGAGTAGAGCTGGTGGGCTGGGATGTGGCTAATGCAGAAATATGTATCATTCCATAGTCTTACTTTTGCAGAGAGTGGTTTTACTTCAACTTATATGTGGTTGTTTTACCTACAATAGGTGAGTACACTTATTTTAAGTAAGACCCTCTGGATAAGAGTGTAGCTAAGGGACTAAATGCAGATGTATGATCACCCTGTCATGTTCCCTGTGTGGCCTCCCTGTCAGAAGTCTAGGTGATGCGGGTAAGGCGGAGTCAGGCGCAGGACACAGAGATGAGTGACAACCGTAACTTTACTCAAAAACAATATTCCATGAAGGAGATAAATAATCCAGGTCACAAAACAAGACAACTTGACAATAACAAACACGCACAAAACCAAGGGGGAAACCAGAGGGTTAAATAGGGAACAATGATTATGTAATGGAAACCAGGTGTGTATAATGAAGACAAAACAAATTGAAAATGAAATGTGGATCGGTGGTGACTAGAAAACCGGTGACGTCGACCACCGAACGCCGCCCGAACAAGGAGAGGGACCAACTCCGGCGGAAGTCCTGACACTCCCTCCTCTCCTTCCCCTTCCTCCCCTCCATCCATTTTCCCCTCCTCCCCCTCTTTCCCGCTAAATGCCTCAGTTAACCAGTCTTCTCTCATTAGCAGAGGTGAACAAAGGAGGGTTGTGTCCCAAATATCACCCTATTCCCTATATAGTCCATAGGGCTCTGATCAAAAGTAGTGCACTATATAGGGAAGGGTGCCAACTGGGATGCACACAGGGTATATGTCACCCTCACAGCAGTTACTCATGTTAGTATTATAGTCTGGGCTGTTTGTCAACAAGTGATGTCAGCAGAGTGAACACACTATCAGACTACAGCAGCTCAGTTTGATAAACATGTCTCCTGTTAAAAACAATGTAGGTTTCAGGGGCTATTTGACATGGTGTGTTTTTATCCTGTATCACCTAACATGAGACCGGAACCTCCTAAGCTTTGCTATGGACATAAATAGTGCACTGTATAGGGAATAGAATAAGGCTCTGGCCAAAACTAGTGCACTATATAGGGAATAGGGTGCCATTTGATAGGCAACCTGTAACATAATAGAGGGAATCCTGAGAGAGAGAGGGAGAGAGACAGGGAGAGACAGAAAGAGAGATACAGATACAGGGAGAGAGACAGAGAGAGAGAGAGGGATACAGGGAGAGACAGAGAGAGGCAGGGAGAGAGAGAGACAGAAAGAGAGACAGGGAGAGGCAGGGAGAGAGAGAGAGAGACAGGGAGAGACAGGGAGAGGCAGGGAGACAGAGAGAGAGAGACAGGGAGAGACAGAGAGAGAGCGAGAGAGAGAGACATGGAGAGACAGAGAGAGAGAGACAGGGAGAGACAGGGAGAGAGAAAGGGAGAGACAGAGAGAGACAGAGAGAGATAGAGAGAGACAGGGAGAAACAGAGTGAGAGACAGGGCGAGACAGAGAGAGAGAGAGACAGGGAGAGAGAGAGAGGGAGAGACAGGAAGAGACAGAGAGAGAGAGTCAGGGAGAGAGAGAGTGAGAAACAGGGAGAGAGACAGCGAGAGAGACAGGGAGAGAGACAAGCCTCCAGGTGTGTAGGGCTTGCCAAGTCCCTGTCCCTGCTACCGAGACAATGGTAGACAATTCAGAATGTCCTCTCTAAGAATGACTATGCTGCTGAACATGAATGGAGGAGAACCCATTGACTTCCCAGAGCCCATGTGTCTGAACCCTCTGTCATTTTTCCTGCTGGTTTTCTGTTCTATCTGATCATTCATTGCACCCACCTGTTGTCCCAGGTCTAAATCATATTAGAGGGAAACAATTCAAAAAAGGAGTGGAACTGGCTTCAAGGTCCAGATTTGAGTTAGAGGGTTCTAGTGCTTGTCCCTCTGATATTGATTGGTTGTTTTCCCATACTAGCCTCCTATCCTTACAATATACAGTAGCTCAACTTATTCCACTTTTTGTTTCCAATCAGATGTAGTCTCTATAGCAGCCATAAGGTGTTCTAGAGCTCTGATTTGTTCAGAGAAACATCCATCCATGTACTGTGAGTTTAGTTAACGAACAGCACCAATACCAGGTGATGTGATGCAATATGGAAGGATTAAAGGCAGTGCACACTACTCCAATTAACCAAGCATCCATCACTCCAGGTCCACTGGCACTTCAAACAGACTGTAGCCAGCTAGCGGTATGCCTGCTGCAGCAGCCGGTCAGCTCCCCATGCTTCACTGAACCTCTGACTGTTACAGTAATGACAGATCCGGGACCCCTCCTCACCCAAACACCCTGGGATGCAGAGTCCCAGGGCCACAGGGAGGATCCACAGATCCGCAGCCCAGGATCAGCAGCCCTGGTTGGGGTAACCCCAGCAGGCCCAGAGGAGACCTGGGGGTCCACTTCTTCCAGAGAGTGACCTGGTGCCCCATGGTGCCCCACGGCGGAGGAGACCCTGTCTCTGCAGCCACTCCCCCCTCCTCCGGTCCTTGTCTTGTAGGCTGACTCATTATCTGTGTCCCAGTGCTCACCAGGGGCCTCCACTGACAGCCCTAATTACAGCAGCTGCCTCGTGTGAGGGACTCCCACCGAGATAGTGCTATTCTGGGTCTAAAACGTCTGCCACCGTGGCCCTGTCCGGGTCCTACACCCCCTGCTCCATCTTGTCTAAAGACAAAGCAATAGAGGATGCTTCGGTCCCCACCCCCATGTATGTACTGTATTTTACTCCAGAGGGACTTTACTCCAGAGGGAAATGTACCCTGTCTGTCCAGAGTTGTTAATGAATGCCAGTATGTTGACCATAATGATAGACTTCTAAGACTAGCCTAGACATCCTGCATGACTCAACCTTTTACATCTGTTGCTCCTGCTTCTCTACATACTTGTTACTAGGAAGTTTTCCCATCAACACACAGGTCCTGACAATTCTATGGATCAGTAAAGTTACAACTCGATGTGAGGAAAAAGAATGCTGGCTAAACCCTGTGCTTCCTCACAAATTGTGTGTGTGTGTGTGTGTGTGTGTGTGTATGTACGTGTGTGTGTGTGTGTGTGTGTGGTAGGTAAAGGGGGTGAGGGTGGGGGTGGAGGGCGTAGGAAAAGGTTTGACCAAGAATTGGCTTTCTTGGGGCCTCCCGAGTGGCGCAGTGGTCTAAGGCAGTGCTAGCTGTGCCACCAGAGATTCTGGTTCAAGTCCAGGCTCTGTCGCAGCCGGACACGACCGGTCGCCCCATGGGGCGACGCACAATTGGCCCAGCGTCGTCCGGGTTAGGGGAGGGTTTGGCCGGCAGGGATATCCTTGTCCCATCGCGCTCTAGCGACTCCTGTGGCGGGCCGGGCGCAGTGCACGCTGACATGGTTGCCAGGTGTACGGTGTTTCCTCCGACACATTGGTGCGGCTGGCTTCCGGGTTGGATGGGCATTGTGTCAAGAAGCAGTGCAGCTTGGTTGGGTTGTGTTTCGGAGGACACACGGCTCTCAACCTTCGCCTCTCCCGAGTCCATACGGGAGTTGCATCAATGAGACAAGACTGTAACTACTAATTGGATACCACGAAATTGGGGATACATTTTTATTTATTTAAATAATTGGCTTTCTTTTCACTCAAAATTTTTGCATAGCAATGTCATTGATTTCCCCAGCCCAGTCCATTCATCTCATAGAGGCAGAGAGCAGCACCAGCTGCATTGTGGGAAATGGAGTCCCCAGAGGGCATGAGCTCACAGCTCCAGGAACCAGAGGAGGCTCCTCCCCTTGCTGTACAGCAGAAGCCTGTGGTTGTAGGGGTTGTGTAGTAGTTATGTAATTGTTATGTAGTGGTTGTATAGTGATTTAGGACAGCAGCAACCTATGGTTGTGTACAGCAGAGACCTATATGGTTGTGTAGTGGTTGTGTACAGCAGATACCTATATGGTTGTGTAGTGGTTGGGTTCAGCAGAGACCTATATGGTTGTGTAGTGGTTGTGTACAGCAGAGACCTATATGGTTGCGTTGTGGTTGTGTACAGCAGAGACCTATACGGTTGTGTTGTGGTTGTGTAGTGGTTGTGTACAGCAGAGACCTATATGGTTGTGTAGTGGTTGTGTTGGGGTTGTGTACAGCAGAGACCTATATGGTTGTGTAGTGGTTGTGTACAGCAGAGACCTATATGGTTGTGTAGTGGTTGTGTACAGCAGAGACCTATATGGTTGTGTAGTGGTTGTGTACAGCAGATACCTATATAGTTGTGTAGTGGTTGTGTACAGCAGATACCTATATGGGTGTGTAGTGGTTGTGTACAGCAGAGACCAATATGGTTGTGTAGTGGTTGTGTTGTGGTTGTGTACAGCAGAGACCTACATGGTTGTGTTGTAAGGTTGTGTAGTGGTTGTGTACAGCAGAGACCTATATGGTTGTGTAGTGGTTGTGTACAGCAGAGGCCTATATGGTTGTGTTGTGGTTGTGTACAGCAGAGACCTATATGGTTGTGTAGTGGTTGTGTAGTGGTTGTGTACAGCAGAGACCTATATGGTTGTGTTGTAAGGTTGTGTAGTGGTTGTGTACAGCAGAGACCTATATGGTTGTGTAGTGGTTGTGTAGTGGTTTTGTACAGCAGATACCTATATGGTTGTGTAGTGGTTGTGTACAGCAGAGACCTATATGGTTGTGTAGTGGTTGTGTAGTGGTTGTGTACAGCAGAGACCTATATGGTTGTGTAGAAGTTGTGTACTGCAGAGACCTATATGGGTGTGTAGTGGTTGTGTAGTGGTTGTGTACAGCAGAGACCTATATGGTTGTGTTGTAAGGTTGTGTAGTGGTTGTGTACAGCAGAAACCTATATGGGTGTGTTGTGGTTGTGTACAGCAGAGACCTATATGGTTGTGTACAGCAGAGACCTATATGGGTGTGTAGTGGTTGTGTAGTGGTTGTGTACAGCAGAGCCCTATATGGGTGTGTTGTGGTTGTGTACAGCAGAGACCTATATGGTTGTGTAGTGGTTGTGTAGTGGTTGTGTACAGCAGAGACCTATATGGTTGTGTAGTGGTTGTGTTGGGGTTGTGTACAGCAGAGACCTATATGGTTGTGTAGTGGTTGTGTACAGCAGAGACCTATATGGGTGTGTTGTGGTTGTGTAGTGGTTGTGTACAGCAGAGACCTATATGGTTGTGCTGTAAGGTTGTGTAGTGGTTGTGTACAGCAGAGACCTATATGGTTGTGTAGCGGTTGTGTACAGCAGATACCTATATGGGTGTGTAGTGGTTGTGTACAGCAGAGACCTATATGGTTGTGTAGCGGTTGTGTACAGCAGAGACCTATATGGTTGTGTTGTGGTTGTGTACAGCAGAGACCTATATGGTTGTGTAGTGGTTGTGTACAGCAGATACCTATATGGTTGTGTAGTGGTTGTGTACAGCAGAGACCTATATGGTTGTGTAGTGGTTGTGTAGTGGTTGTGTACAGCAGAGACCTATATGGTTGTGTAGAAGTTGAGTACTGCAGAGACCTATATGGGTGTGTAGTGGTTGTGTAGTGGTTGTGTACAGCAGAGACCTATATGGTTGTGTTGTAAGGTTGTGTAGTGGTTGTGTACAGCAGAAACCTATATGGGTGTGTTGTGGTTGTGTAGTGGTTGTGTACAGCAGAGACCTATATGGTTGTGTTGTGGTTGTGTAGTGGTTGTGTACAGCAGAGACCTATATGGGTGTGTAGTGGTTGTGTAGTGGTTGTGTACAGCAGAGCCCTATATGGGTGTGTTGTGGTTGTGTACAGCAGAGACCTATATGGTTGTGTAGTGGTTGTGTAGTGGTTGTGTACAGCAGAGACCTATATGGTTGTGTAGTGGTTGTGTTGGGGTTGTGTACAGCAGAGACCTATATGGTTGTGTAGTGGTTGTGTACAGCAGAGACCTATATGGGTGTGTTGTGGTTGTGTACAGCAGAGACCTATATGGTTGTGTAGTGGTTGTGTACAGCAGAGACCTATATGGTTGTGTAGTGGTTGTGTACAGCAGAGACCTATATGGTTGTGCTGTAAGGTTGTGTAGTGGTTGTGTACAGCAGAGACCTATATGGTTGTGTAGTGGTTGTGTACAGCAGAGACCTATATGGGTGTGTTGTGGTTGTGTACAGCAGAGACCTATATGGTTGTGTAGCGGTTGTGTACAGCAGATACCTATATGGGTGTGTAGTGGTTGTGTACAGCAGAGACCTATATGGTTGTGTAGCGGTTGTGTACAGCAGAGACCTATATGGTTGTGTAGTGGTTGTGTAGTGGTTGTGTACAGCAGAGACCTATATGGTTGTGTAGTGGTTGTGTAGTGGTTGTGTACAGCAGAGACCTATATGGTTGTGTTGTGGTTGTGTACAGCAGAGACCTATATGGTTGTGTAGTGGTTGTGTAAAGCAGAGACCTATATGGTTGTGTTGTAAGGTTGTGTAGTGGTTGTGTACAGCAGAGACCTATATGGTTGTGTTGTGGTTGTGTACAGCAGAGACCTATATGGTTGTGTAGTGGTTGTGTACAGCAGAGACCTATATGGTTGTGTTGTGGTTGTGTACAGCAGAGACCTATATGGTTGTGTTGTGGTTGTGTAGCGGTTGTGTACAGCAGAGACCTATATGGTTGTGTTGTGGTTGTGTAGTGGTTGTGTACAGCAGAGACCTATATGGTTGTGTAGTGGTTGTGTAGTGGTTGTGTACAGCAGAGACCTATATGGTTGTGTAGTGGTTGTGTACAGCAGAGACCTATATGGTTGTGTAGTGGTTGTGTACAGCAGAGACCTATATGGGTGTGTAGTGGTTGTGTACAGCAGAGACCTATATGGGTGTGTTGTGGTTGTGTAGTGGTTGTGTACAGCAGAGACCTATATGGTTGTGTACAGCAGAGACCTATATGGTTGTGTTGTGGTTGTGTACAGCAGAGACCTATATGGTTGTGTTGTGGTTGTGTACAGCAGAGACCTATATGGTTGTGTAGTGGTTGTGTACAGCAGAGACCTATATGGGTGTGTAGTGGTTGTGTACAGCAGAGACCTATATGGTTGTGTTGTGGTTGTGTACAGCAGAGACCTATATGGTTGTGTAGTGGTTGTGTAGTGGTTGTGTACAGCAGAGACCTATATGGTTGTGTAGTGGTTGTGTAGTGGTTGTGTACAGCAGAGATCTATATGGTTGTGTAGTGGTTGTGTACAGCAGAGACCTATATGGTTGTGTAGTGGTTGTGTACAGCAGAGACCTATATGGTTGTGTTGTAAGGTTGTGTAGTGGTTGTGTACAGCAGAGACCTATATGGTTGTGTAGTGGTTGTGTACAGCAGATACCTATATGGTTGTGTAGTGGTTGTGTACAGCAGAGACCTATATGGTTGTATAGTGGTTGTGTACAGCAGAGACCTATATGGTTGTGTAGTGGTTGTGTACAGCAGAGACCTATATGGTTGTGTTGTAAGGTTGTGTAGTGGTTGTGTACAGCAGAGACCTATATGGTTGTGTACAGCAGAGACCTATATGGTTGTGTTGTAAGGTGGTGTAGTGGTTGTGTACAGCAGATACCTGTATGGTTGTGTTGTAAGGTTGTGTAGTGGTTGTGTACAGCAGAGACCTATATGGTTGTGTTGTAAGGTTGTGTAGTGGTTGTGTACAGCAGAGACCTATATGGTTGTGTTGTAAGGTGGTGTAGTGGTTGTGTACAGCAGAGACCTATATGGTTGTGTAGTGGTTGTGTACAGCAGAGACCTATATGGTTGTGTAGTGGTTGTGTACGGCAGAGACCTATATGGTTGTGTTGTGGTTGTGTACAGCAGAGACCTATATGGTTGTGTAGTGGTTGTGTACAGCAGAGACCTATATGGTTGTGTAGTGGTTGTGTAGTGGTTGTGTACAGCAGATACCTATATGGTTGTGTAGTGAGGTGAAGAGGCATTTGCATTGCTCCAAAGCATCCCACTGGACGATGTAGTGTAGACACGCTCTCTCTCTCTTTACCATGCGAAGAGTAACCTCCGCCCCCAGGGGAGGGAGAGAGAGAGAAAGGGGGGGGGGGGTGGTAATAGAGAGAGGGGGATAAAGAGAGAGGGGGGTTTGACTCTGTAAAGCAGAATGCACGCCAAATGAATACAGAATGTTAATTAAAGGAACAATGTGTTTTTGTGAGGCTAGGATTGTGATAGGCTGGAGTCTGGTTAGAGTTAGACCGAACATGGCAATGTGGCTTGTCATAACCAGTTAATATTTCCACTTATCTCTCCCACTACATTTTATTCTGTCTCAGTCTGAACTGCCGTTCTCTTTGGCACTCACCGTCTCTCTCCATCCCTTTAATGCCACTTTGCTTCAGAGTATCTGTTGCATTTGAAACCTTTCCTAACACACTGAAAGCAAACTTTGAGGTTACATTCACAGTACATGTCTCTTTAGACCTGATCTGATACAGCCCTTATTGGGATAATGCAGTTCAGTTATAGGTCATACATATGAAGTCTACTGAGAAGTGTTATAGTCTGTGTTGTTCTGTTGACTAGTTCCATTTTAGTCATTTAACAGATGCTCTAATCCAGAGCCATTTACAGGAGCAATTAGGGTTAAGTGCCTTGTTCAAGAGCACATCTAAAGATTTTGCACCTAGTCATCCCAGGGATTCAACCCAGCGACCTTTCAGTTACCGGCCCAACACTCTTAACCATTAGGCTACCTGTTGAGGTTAGGCTACCATTAGGCTACCTGCTAGCTTGCTTGGTGTCAGTAGCATGCTGAGGGAGTGAAGCATTGACGTGGGAGATGGTATCAGCTGATACCATTGGTTGAATAGTGGGTGTGTATTAGTTATGTAGTGGTTGTGTACAGTAGAGACCTACGGTTGGGAGGAGAGCATCTTGGGAGACCTATGGTTGTGTTGTGGTTGTGTACAGCAGAGACCTATGGTTGTGTTGTGGTTGTGTACAGCAGAGACCTATGGTTGTGTTGTGGTTGTGTAGTGGTTGTGTACAGCAGAGACCTATGGTTGTGTTGTGGTTGTGTACAGCAGAGACCTATGGTTGTGTTGTGGCTGTGTACAGCAGAGACCTATGGTTGTGTTGTGGTTGTGTAGTGGTTGTGTACAGCAGAGACCTATGGTTGTGTTGTGGTGGTGTAGTGGTTGTGTACAGCAGAGACCTATGGTTGTGTTGTGCTTGTGTTGTGGTTGTGTAGTGGTTGTGTACAGCAGAGACCTATGGTTGTGTGGTGGTTGTGTAGCAGTTGTGTTGTATGAGAGGTGAAACGGCCTGTGTTCTGTGAGCTAGCTGGCTGAATGCTAGTAACTGGCTGAGGGAGAGAGAGAGCAGCTCTGTACTGACGTATGAGATGGTATCTGGAGCCTGTTCTGCTGCTGTTATGACAGGACACATCAGGGCATTCACAGAGAAACCACTCTCGTCATCTCTGGGACAGGAGGAGCCCATTGTCTCCCAAAGCTTTGTTCTGTATTAAACACATAGATCTGCGTTAGTCACCAGTGCCCATATGCACATATTCACTTCCGTTCCCTTCTATCCCATGAAGTTTCAACTTATTCTCCCCTCTCTCCGGAGTGTCAATTGAGTTGCCCTTGTTGATTAAGTATGAAAACGTATGATGGAAATGTACGTTTCTCACCGAGACGCTTTAATCACATTTGCACAGCACAGTGTTTACAGTGTACAGTAACGGAGAGTATTCCTAGTAGGGACAGTAGTAGCATAAAGTATTGTAGTGTAGGGATGTAGTGTGCTGCCCAGTCAGAGCACACAGCTCCTGGCGTAACACTGTTACATAAGCCTCTGACAGAGAGCATGCTGGGAAAAGGCAGCCTGGGCGGCCGTAAAGCAGGCAGTCAGCACTACTGAGGAGGGTCTGGGGAAACCAGAGAGAGAGAGGCGGGAGACCAGAGAGAGGGAGAGAGAGAGGGAGACAGAGAGGGAGACAGAGAGGGAGACGTTCAGAGAGAGGGAGACAGAGAGGGAGACAGACAGAGGGAGACAGACAGAGGGAGAGAGAGTTCAGAGAGAGAGACCAGAGAGAAAGAGAGAGATGGCGAGAGAGATGGAAAGGAGGCGAAAGAGGGAGAGAGAAAGAGGGGGAGGGCGATACAGAGAGAGAGACAAGACACAGAAAAATAGAGAAAAAGAGAGAGTGAAAGAGAAAGAAAGAGGGAGTAAAAGAGAAAGGGAGGTACTGTTCATCACTTTTTTTGACCCAATGGAACCAAGCAGCTGAGGAGAGAATACAGTATATGCTTGATGGAATAGCATCTCCAGCATGGATATGAACCTGGGCCTATTAATCTGGGCCTGTAGCTTGTAGTTTTCAGTCAAAGGTGACACTAGTTCCTTGCAAACAATTATTTCTTCAGTGGGGGTTCTTTTTCTGCAGCATGAGCTTGAGGTTTTTCAGCCATGAACTGTAGCTTCTACTCAGTACTGTCACGGTTGTCGTCGGTGAAGGAGGACCAATACGCAGCAGGTACGTGTATGCTCATCTTGATTTTTAATTACTTCCAAAAATGAACGTACAAAAAATAACAAACAAACGAAAACCACGAACAACAAACAGTCTGGTAAGGCATAAGGCTGAACACAGAACAATCACCCACAAATAACAACCACAAACACACCCTAATATATGGGACTCTCAATCAAAGGCAGATAGACAACACCTGCCTTCAACTGAGAGTCCCAACCCCAATCAACACAACATAGAAACACACTCACCAGACTACACATAGAAATACATAAACATAGACTATAAACCAAAACCCCGGAAATACTAAATCAAACACCCTTTAACCAAACACACCACCCTGAACCACATAAAACAAATACCCTCTGTTACGTCCTGACCAAACTACAATACTAATTAACCCTTATACTGGCCAGGACGTGACAGTACCCCCCCCTTAAAGGTGCTAACCCCGGAAGCACCTTTAAAACAAAAAACAAAACAAAAACAACAACCCCACACAACAAAACAAAAATTCCCCTCTACTAAAGGGAGGGAAGGGAGGGTGGCTGCCGTCAACGACGGCACTGTGCTACACCCCCCCCCTCCCCAACCCACCTATATCAGGAGGTGGCTCCGGTTCAGGCCTTTCCCGGCAGTCGGGCCACTCTGGCAGTTCGGGGCAGTCTGGCCAGTCTGGCAGCTCGGGGCAGTCTGGCAACTCGGGACAGTCTGGGCAGTCTGGCAACTCGGGACAGTCTGGGCAGTCTGGCAACTCGGGACAGTCTGGGCAGTCTGGCAACTCGGGACAGTCTGGGCAGTCTGGCAACTCGGGACAGTCTGGGCAGTCTGGCAACTCGGGACAGTCTGGGCAGTCTGGCAACTCGGGACCGTCTGGGCAGTCTGGCAACTCGGGACAGTCTGGGCAGTCTGGCAACTCGGGACAGTCTGGCAGCTCGGGACAGTCTGGCAGCTCGGGACAGTCTGGGCAGTCTGGCAGCTCGGGACAGTCTGGGCAGTCTGGCAGCTCGGGACAGTCTGGGCAGTCTGGCAGCTCGGGACAGTCTGGGCAGTCTGGCAGCTCCGGCAGTTCAGCGCAGTCTGGCCACTCCGGCAGTTCAGCGCAGTCTGGCCACTCCGGCAGTTCAGCGCAGTCTGGCCACTCCGGCAGTTCAGCCAGTCCCAGTAGCGCAGTCTGGCCACTCCGGCAGTTCAGCGCAGTCTGGCCACTCCGGCAGTTCAGCGCAGTCTGACCACTCCGGCGACTGTTGACTGGCGGGCAGCTCCGACGACTGTTGACTGGCGGGCAGCTCCGACGACTGTTGACTGGCGGGCAGCTCCGACGACTGTTGACTGGCAAGGCTGGGTTTACGCACTTGCAGGCTAGTGCGGGGAGCGGGAACAGGACGAGTCGGACTGGGTTGACGCACTTCCGGGTCCGCACGAGAGACAGGAGCTGGAAACCCAGGGCTATGGAGGCGCACAGCCGGTCTAGATCTTACCTCCTGCACAACCCGCCTTGGCTGGATGGAACTAGTAGCCCTGTACGAGCGGAGTGCTCGTACAGGGCAGACTGGGCTGTGCAGGGGCTTGATGGTAGCCGTGCGTAGAGCGGGAGTTGGGTAGCCTGGTCCTCGGCGGCGTACCGGCGACCAGATGCGCTGCGCAGGCATCTTCCTACCAGGCTGGATGCCCGCTCTAGCACGGCACCTGCGAGGGGCTGGAATAACTCGCACCGGACTGTGCGTGCGTATGGGTGAGATAGTGCGCTTCTCAGCGAAACATAGCGCTCTCCACCCCATACGCTCCTCCATATAACCACGGGTAGCTGGCTTCCGGCTCTTCCTTCGCCTAGCCAAACTACCCGTGTGCCCCCCCCAAAAACATTTCTTGGGGGTGCCTCTCATGCTTCAACGCCAGTCTTGTCCCTCGGAAACGTTCCCGGTCCATACCCGCCTTACTCCTTTCCTCTCTCTCGCGTACCACCTGTTTCCAAGGAAGGCGATCTTTCCCTGCTTGGATCTCCTCCCAAGTGTAGGAGCCTTCTCCCTCCAAGATCTCCTCCCAAGTCCATCGCTCTTGTTTGTCCACTTCGAACTTCCTCCGCTCCTTCCTCTGCTGCTTGGTCCTTGAGTGGTGGGTGATTCTGTCACGGTTGTCGTCGGTGAAGGAGGACCAATACGCAGCAGGTACGTGTATGCTCATCTTGATTTTTAATTACTTCCAAAAATGAACGTACAAAAAATAACAAACAAACGAAAACAACAAACAGTCTGGTAAAGCATAAGGCTGAACACAGAACAATCACCCACAAATAACAACCACAAACACACCCTAATATATGGGACTCTCAATCAAAGGCAGATAGACAACACCTGCCTTCAACTGAGAGTCCCAACCCCAATCAACACAACATAGAAACACACTCACCAGACTACACATAGAAATACATAAACATAGACTATAAACCAAAACCCCGGAAATACTAAATCAAACACCCTTTAACCAAACACACCACCCTGAACCACATAAAACAAATACCCTCTGTTACGTCCTGACCAAACTACAATACTAATTAACCCTTATACTGGCCAGGACGTGACAAGTACACCCACCTCTGATCACCTGTTCCAAGGTCCTCCTAACTATGGTGTTTAAAGGTAGTGTGAAGGTGGTGGGTATACTCCTGTATTATTCCAGAATGTTCTGTCATTGTAGATATCCAGAGTCAGAGAATCCTGTTTCATTTTTCTCTGTGGTGAAGCTCCCTCAGGCCTCGTTTTATGATTTCTGAACTCCAAAAGGTTATGGAAAAGGCATCTCTCTGTTCTGCACAACAAGGACGCCTTGAGTTTGTGTGTGTGTGTGTGTGTGTGTGTGTGTGTGCATGCGTGCGTGTGTGCACATATGTGTGTGTGTACGTGTGTACGTGTGTGTGTGTGTGTGTGTGAGTGTGTACGTGAGTGTGTACGTGTGTGTGTGTGTGGACACGTGTATGGCCTATTCTGAGAGGCTGAAAAGCAGTGCAGTGTCTGATGGTAGAACATGGCACCAGTTCATGTAGCTGATAGCACAAAAGGAGAGAGTGAGGACCTTCATGCTGTTAGCAGGACGATCTATAGAAGGGACAGATTCACATCTCTCCAGTGGCAGGCCAGGTAGGCAGGCAGAAAAACTGTCCCAGACAAACTGTACAAACACATGTCTATATTACAGTAGACGGGGGAAGATGTTTCTGGCGACTGCAAATAGACTGTCACACAGATAGAAGACAGGACCATGCCAGGCCACTACTAGTGGAGTCTCAGTAGGAGGTGGTTGGAAAACAGAGAGCGAGGGGGGAAGAGAGAAGGGGGGGGCTGGGGTGAATCAGCTGTTTGAGTCATGGTCCCCATCAGGCCAGGCTAGGGTCCATAGCCGTGGGAAGTAGGGATGCTGAGGTTGCTGCTGCACCACTTGAAAAAAAAAAATACAGTACCAGTCAAAAGTTTGGACACATTCTTGGCATTCTCTCAACCAGTTTCATGAAGAATGCTTTTCCAACAGTCTTGAAGGAGTTCCCACATATGCTGAGCACTTGTTGGCTGCTTTTCCTTCACTCTGCGGTCCAACTCATCCCAAACCATCTCAATTGGGTTGAGGTCGGGTGATTTGTGGAGGCCAGGTCATCTGATACAGCCTGGAGGTGTGTTTTGGGACATTATCCTGTTGAAAAACAAATGATAGTCCCACTAAGCGCAAACCAGATGGGATGGCAAATCGCTGCAGAATGGTGTGGTAGACATGCTGGTTAAGTGTGCCTTGAATTCTAAATAAATCACTAACAGTGTCACCAGCAAAACACCCCCAGCAAAGCACCAGCAGCGACTTGGTCTTTGACCAAATAGGGCTGTCTTCTGTATACCACCCCTACCTTGTCACAACACAACTGATTTGCTCAAAGGCATTAAGAAGGAAAGAAATTCCACAAATTAACTTTCAATTAACAAGGCACACATGTTAATTGAAATGCATTCCGGTTGACTACCTCATGAAGCTGGTTGAGAGAATGTCAAGAGTGTGAAAAGCTGTCATCAAGGCAAAGGGTGGCTACTTTGAAGAATCTCAAATATAAAACATATTTAGATTTGTTTAACACTTTCTTGGTTACTACATGATTCTATATGTGTTATTTCATAGTTTTGATGTCTTCACTATTATTCTACAATGTAGAAAATAGTACAAATAAAGAAAAACCCTTGAATGAGTAGGTGTGTTAGTGGACCAATATAAATGTCTGTACCATGGGATTTTTTTTTACCACATCTCTGGTAGTTGTATAAATAAGAACAGTATCTTGCAGGATTCAATATTTGGAATTGTATTAGTTGTTGCCTTTTCCCTTTCTCTGCGATTGTCATTCTTTAATTTTTCATGATAGCCAATTGGTAGTTACAGTCTTGTCCCATTGTAGCAATTCCCCTACGGACTTGGGAGAGGCGAAGGTCGAGAGCCACGCGTCCTCCGAAACACGACCCTGCCTAGCCGCACTGATTGATTAACCCGGAAGCCAGCCACACCAATGTGTTGGAGGAAACACCGTCTAGCTGGCGAAGTCAGCTTGCAAGCACCCAGCCCACCACAAGGAGTTGCTAAAGCACAATGGGACAAGGAAATCCCGGCCGGCCAAACCCGGACAACGCTGGGCCAATTGTGCACCGTCTCATGGGTCTCCCGGTCACGGCCGGCTGTGACACAGCCTGGGATCGAACCCGGGTCTGTAGTGACACCTCAAGCACTGCGATGCAGTTCCTTAGACTGCTGCGGCACTCAGGATGCGCAATTGACATTCTAATGGAATCCAGAAAGAACAAAACCCTTTCCTCAATTATTTACATCAAAAGGTGTAAAGTTATGGGCAAAGACACAAAACATCAACATCAAATTAAATATTTTTCTTGATCAAATAACATGGAAAACAACCACTTTTTGTGCAGTATAAATGTACCATCCTTACAAACCACTTCATGTAAATGTACATTACTGTATTGTACATACAGTGGCAATAAAAAGTATGTGAACTCAGTATAGACAACAGACAAACTCAGTGTGCTTAAACTAATAACACACAAATTATTGTATTTTTCTTGTCTATATTGAATACTTCATTTAAACATTCACAGTGTAGGTTTGTAAAAGTATGTGAACCTCTAGGCTAATAACTTCTCCATAAGATCATTGGAGTCAGGAGTCAACTAACCTGGAGTCCAATCAATGAGACGAGATTGGAGATTTTGGTTAGATCTGCCTTGCCCCATAAAAAAAACATTCAAAAAATGTGAGTTTGCTATTCACAAGAAGCATTGCCTGATGTGAAACATGCCTTGAACAAAATAGAACTCAGAAGACCTACGATTAATAATTGTTGCCTTGCATAAAGCTGGAAAGGGTTACAAAAGTATCTGTAAAAGAAAGTCTACGGTAAGACAAATGTCGATAAATGGAGAAAGTTCAGCACTGTTGCTACTCTCCCTAGGAGTGGCCGTCCTGCAAAGATGACTGCAAGAGCACAGCGCAGAATGCTCAATGAGGTTAAGAAGAATCCTAGTGTCAGCTAAAGACTTACAGAAATCTCTGGAACATGCTAACATTTCTGTTGACGAGTCTACAGTACGTAAAACACAACAGAAGAAGCCACTGTAAAACACTAAACGAAAGAAGCCACTGTAAAACACTAAACAGAAGAAGCCACTGTAAAACACTAAACAGAAGAAGCCACTGTAAAACACTAAATGGAAGAAGCCACTGTAAAACACTAAACAGAAGAAGCCACTGTAAAACACTAAATGGAAGAAGCCACTGTAAAACACTAAACAGAAGAAGCCACTGTAAAACACTACACGGAAGAAGCCACTGTAAAACACTAAACAGAAGAAGCCACTGTAAAACACTAAATGGAAGAAGCCACTGTGAAACACTAAACAGAAGAAGCCACTGTAAAACACTAAACGGAAGAAGCCACTGTAAAACACTAAACGGAAGAAGCCACTGTAAAACACTAAACGGAAGAAGCCACTGTAAAACACTAAACAGAAGAAGCCACTGTAAAACACAAAACAGAAGAAGCCACTGTAAAACACAAAACAGAAGAAGCCACTGTAAAACACTAAACAGAAGAAGCCACTGTAAAACACTAAACAGAAGAAGCCACTGTAAAACACTAAACAGAAGAAGCTACTGTAAAACACTAAACAGAAGAAGCCACTGTAAAACACTAAACAGAAGAAGTCACTGTAAAACACAAAACAGAAGAAGCCACTGTAAAACACTAAACAGAAGAAGCCACTGTAAAACACTAAACAGAAGAAGCTACTGTAAAACACTAAACAGAAGAAGCCACTGTAAAACACTAAACGGAAGAAGTCACTGTAAAACACTAAACGGAAGAAGCCACTGTAAAACACTAAACAGAAGAAGCTACTGTAAAACACTAAACAGAAGAAGCCACTGTAAAACACTAAACAGAAGAAGTCACTGTAAAA
>NC_042959.1:58241944-58374339 GCF_901001165.1 Salmo trutta
CACACACACACACACACACACACACACACACACACACACACACACAGCACACAGAAAAACAAAACACACACGCGTACACACACACACAACAACACTCACACTGTACAGCCTTAGTGGAGTGGAGCAATACAGAGACGTTGTTGTTGTCTACAGTTTCTACTACAACACATTATTAGATATTGTGAGTGTGTATGTTTGTGTCCGTGTGTGTGTCCGTGTGTCTGTGTGTGTGTGTGTGTGTGTGTGTGTGAGTGCGTGCGTGCGTGTAAAAAGTGTTTCTCCTGGGCCCGACCTCTTGGACTGATGTCCGATGGTGAAGGGATCTAGTACTAATCCCTTAATATCACTACACCCCACTGAGATACTGCCACCGTTACCATGACTACACTAAGATGGGATGTGTTGTATGGCAGAGGGTGTTGCATGGCAGAGGGTGTTGCATATAGAGCATTCCCCAGTAAAACCTAGACTACTCCTATTTGAGTTCCGTCTTGTGAGGCGAGAGATGTTTGGAGCAAGAAGGTACTTTAGGCTGTTGATGCTAATTTAACGTTTGTCCATTTCTATGTGCTAATGTAAGGTTAACTGCTGACTCAGTGTTGTTGGACATATTCCCATTTATTGGCTCTGAGATCCTTTTAAGGTTATTACCAGATTGATTTAGGCAGTGGGTATTACAGGGCTGTCTTAGTTCAGCTTGGTTACAGTGAGGCAGCAGGGTTACATTTAATATTGTTAGTGTCGATGGACATTATCCCTGTGTGGGTGGTTTTAAACCCTGTGTACTAATGCGGTGTGTGTGTGTGTGTGTGTGTGTGTAGTATGCCTGTGCCGCAGTATTTCTGTCCACTGATGGGTGTGTATCTGTCTAAGCGCTGTCACAGTGGTATCATGGTATCAGGTAGCCCTGCCTGGCTGGCCGTCCCCAGTGTGTACTCATGTATATGTTTGCAATTTAGTTAAGCAAGCCAATAGTGACGTACTTGCCAGAGATGAATTGAGACAGGTAATTGTGGCTACGTCCCAAATGGCTCCCACAGGGCTCTGGTCAACAGTAGTGCACTATATAGTGAATAGGGTGCCATTTGGGATGCAGCCTGCACAGCACAATAATAGCCTGGGTATCCATTACCTCTCTATTGTTAGCCATGCAGGCTATTATTATAAGCTACTGTCTGAGAGAGAGAGAGAGAGAGAGAGAGAGAGAGAGAGAGAGAGAGAGAGAGAGAGAGAGAGAGAGAGAGAGAGAGAGAGAGAGAGAGGGGAGAGAGAGAGAGACTCCCATAGGCACAACAACAAGGGTTATAAAGCAACAAGGGGTATAAAACATGTTATAATCATGTATGCAGGTAACATTATAAGGTGGTCCTACATGGTTATGATAAGTCATTATTAGACATTATAAGGTGGTCCTACATGGTTACGATAAGTCATTATAAGGTGGTCCTACATGGTTATGATAAGTCATTATTAGACATTATAAGGTGGTCCTACATGGCTACGATAAGTCATTATAAGGTGGTCCTACATGGTTACGATAAGTCATTATTAGACATTATAAGGTGGTCCTACATGGTTATGATAAGTCATTATTAGACATTATAAGGTGGTCCTACATGGTTACGATAAGTCATTATAAGGTGGTCCTACATGGTTATGATAAGTCATTATTCCCAAATCTGTTTTCCCGGGTTGTAGTTGAGTTGGTTCAGGGCCTGTTATTCCCACTGGAGATGTTTGTGTATGTGTTTGGGTGTTTTTGGTTTTCTTATCCTTGTGGGGACCAGAAGTCCTCACAAGGATAGTAAAACAAGGAAAATTAGGACAAGTGGGGACATTTCTCCCATCCCCACAAGGAAAAGGCTTTGGGGTTAGGGTAGGGTTAGTTCAAAAAAATTATGGAATCAATTGTTTGGTCCCCACAAGGATAGTAAAACAAACGTGTGTGTGTGTGTGTGTGTGTATGCATGCCACATACGCGTGTGGAGATGTGACATCAACACGGGACAACGTCAGCTGCCTAGAAATTGCTGATCCAAGACACAATGAAATGTATCCGTGTCAGGTTGTATAATGTAGGCAGGCAGGCGAGTGCACGCACACACACACACACACGCACGCGCACACACATGCCCCCCCCCAGTAGAGTTCACACAACACTGACTACCAAACTGTAGAAATGAGTGTCCCTTTTATTTGAACTCATTATTAAAATGTCATATTGGTCCTACAGTATGTAGTGCTGTAGTAGAGCGGTAACACAGAGCACCACAGTGTGTAGATACAGATGAATATGAGGAAGTTATGAATGTGTAGGATGCTGCTGGGTAGTTAGCTGACTCCGCGCCGCTAGGAGACATCTCAGGAGGGGAGCTACGATTTGAGGAGGCCCAATTGAATCCTGACAGGTAATCTGTTCAAACAGATGAGTTTGAAGTTATATTTGGCTACAGATTAGTGAGTCCCCCACTGCTCAGAGAAATCCTACTGCCAACTCTTTTTGACAATCACATGTGATTATTAGTGCAGTACTCTGGTCAGGAAGCCCAGGGTTGCAGTGTGTACAGTACTGTACATACAATCCTATCACTATAACTGTGGTGCACAGCTTGTCCCTCAATGCATAGAAATATATAGACCTGATGTAGCTACTCAAACAAACTCTCTCCTCCTCGCAACAACCAGATTCCTGCTCTGCTCCCTATCACAACCTGGCAGAATGAGCGAGGTTGTATCCCAAATAGCACCCTAGCCTGGGCCTTGGTCAAAAGTAGTGCACTATATAGGGAATAGGGAGCCATTCAGAATTCCCCCCAGAGTGCAAAAGGAAGTTATCAGCTCTCTCTCTCTCTCTCTCTCTCTCTTTCTCTCTCATCCCCTACCCATAATCCTCTTGGAGCGAGAAAAGTGTTAAGTAGCAGCACACACACACACCACACCACACACACACACACACACAACTCCCCTCACAAGAAGAAAGGTGTAATGAACAGGTGTCTCTGGACTTAATCTGCTGCATGTCTTTAAATGAGCTGCCATTTTTAGAACAGCTCTTCTTCTTCCTGTTCCTCTCAGACTCATGCAGGTAGAGAGAGGTGGTTCTGCCCTGGTCACAGTACTCACTGTAGCCTGAGTACCAGTCTGTTTCTATCATGGCTTGACAATGACAAATGGCGTTGGCAGGAGCACAAACAGGGTCTGGGACCAGATCTGCATCGGTTTAAAAACTGCAACTGCTAAAAATGATTTGATTACTGTACTGCACACACTACTACAAGCTTATAGTTGTGTATTGCTGAGTGGTTTAATATACTGTATATATACATTGACTTGTGCTCCTGGCAGTCATAAGCATTAAGTGTTAATTGTCTGTATATGGTATCTTCCTACTGAGCCTCAGGATGATCCCTTCATCCAATTATTTGGAAGACTTGGGAAGACGGACTGAGTGGTTAGGGCTGGTCATGACACTACTATACAGAAACAGCATCTCAAATGGCACCCTATACCCTAGTATAGGCAGTGATTTTGACCAGGGTCCATAGGGAATAGGGTGCTCTTTGAGACGTAGCATGAGACTGTTGTGAACATGTCCAGTTGGAAGCCATGCTGAGCGTGTTCCAGTTACTACTACATTGTTGCTGAAGGGAAAAGTCATGCTGGCCCTTAGGACCACTGTATCTGACCGTATCCCACAGTCCTCTCTGCTACACCACCCTCTGCTCCGCTCAACTTCTGAAAGGAAGAGTGGACTTCTTAGAATGAACACATGCTAGATTGACTGGTTGGGGCCGCCCAGATATATTTAGGCAGGGGAAGGAGGTCGGCATAGGGAGGGGAGGCGAGGCAGGGAACGAAGGGAGGCACTGGAGGGCGGCATACGAGGGAGGTGTAGGGAGGCAGGGGAGGGAGGGGGGCAGATGGGAGGGAGGGAAGGAGGCAGAGGCAGTGTCATGTCCTGACCAGTGAAAGAGGTCATTTGCCATAGTAGTATGGTCAGGGCGTGGCAGGGGGGTTTGTTTTGTATGTATTTTGGGTTTTCTGTTTCTATGTGGGTTTGTTCTAGTTATCTATTTCTATGTGTTGGTTTTCATGTTCGGCCGGGTATGGTTTCCAATCAGAGGCAGGTGTCTTTTGTTGTCTCTGATTGGAAGCCATACTTAGGCAGCCTGTTTTTCCTTTGGGGTTGTGGGTAGTTGTTTTCCGTTTTAGTCATAGTACCTGACGGGACTGTTATTGGTCGTTTTCTTGTTTGAAGTGTTTTCATTAAAGTATTGAAAATGAGCACTATCCACGCTGCGTCTTGGTCTCCATTTCATGACCCCTGTGACAGGCAGACAGAGTAATTGGGAAGCATTTAGTCCCTGGGTGGAGTCAGTGTGGAGAAGCTCAGTGCAATGTAACAGAGAAAGCTGTGCCTGGTCTGCTCAGTATATTGTAATGTATGAAGTAAAGAGTTTTCTCCTCTCAATGTGTCTTCTCTGAAATCCCAGAGGGAAATGTAAGAGCTGGAGTGTGGCCTAGTTGTTTAGGTTTCTCTTAACAGTGTAACTATCTCTGTTACATTTGATTCATTTAGCAGACCGTCTTATCCAGAACCACTTACAGAAGCAATTAGGGTTAAGTGCCTTGCTCAAGGGCACATCAACAGATGCTTCAATTGGTTGGCTCAGGTATTCAAACAGGGAAACCTTTCGGTTACTGGCCCAACACTCTTAACCGCTAGGCTACCTGACGCCCCTGTTACATGATTCCATCAAGGCTTCCATCCGTGGGACTGGCGTGTATGTGTTGTCATGCTGTCTGTTGTGTGAAAAGCAGGTAGGATGGATGCAACTGACAGATGGACACCATGTACTCTGCGTCATGTATCCATGCCAACCATAACACAACATCCATCTCAAAGGAAATTATTACTGTCGCATGTAACGTCAGTGTAAAATATGTAAAATAGGTATTTACTCCTGAAACAGTGTGTTTGTTTTCTCAGGTATAACCCAAATGTGTTCAGACCAAAATGTTACAAATAGTTTCTATTTGTATAGACTACTAGATATTTTTGGTGTCCTTAAACTAGTATGGGCTATGTGGGACGCTAACGTCCCACCCGCGGTACAGCCAGTGAAATAGCAGGGCGGCAAATTCAAAACAACAAAAATCTCATAATTCAAATTTCTCAAACATACAAGTATTATACACCATTTTACAGAGAAGATTCTCCTTAATCCAACGACAGTGTCCGATTTCAAAAAGGCTTTACGGCGAAAGCAAAACATTAGATTATGTTAGGACATCACCTTGACAAGAAAAACCACACAGCCATTTTCCAAGCAAGGAGAGGCGTCACAAAAACCAGAAATACAGCTAAAATGAATCACTAACCTTTGATGATCTTCATCAGATGACACTCCCAGGACTCAATGTTACAAAATACATTGTATGTTTTGTTCGATAAAGTTCATATTTATATCCATAAACCCCATTTTACATTGGCGCGTGATGTTCAGAAAATGTATTCCCACCAAAACCTCCGGTGAATGAGCACATCAATTTACAAAAATACTTATCATAAACGTTGATAAACTTTACAACAGTTATTGAAAGAATTATAGATATACTACTCCTTAATGCAACCGCTGTGTCAGATTTTAAAATAGCTTTTCGGCGAAAGCACATTTTTCAATATTCTGAGTACAGAGCTCAACCATCAAAGCAAGCTATACAGTTACCCGCCAAGTTCTGGAGTCAACTAAACTCAGAATTAGTATTATAAAATCTTCCCTTACCTTTGCTGATCTTCATCGGAATGCACTCCCAGGACTCCCACTTCCACAAGAAATGTTCTTTTTGTTCGAAATACTCCCTATTTATGTCCAAATACCTCCGTTTTGTTCACGCGTTCAGGTCACTAATCCAAAGGCATAACGCGAGAGCGCAGAACCAGAGACGAAAAGTCAAATAGTTCCATTACCGTTCATAGAAACATGTCAAACGATGTTTACAATCAATCCTTAGGGTCTTTTTAACATAAAACGTCGATAATATTCCAACCGGACAATAGCGTATTCATTACAGAGGAAAAAGAAGGAGAGGCGCGCCAATGTGCCCACGCAGTAAACAACTCATTGCTCCCAGGCAGTCTACTGATTGACTGAGCGCCTATTCTCTGCCCAGTAACAGTAGACGGATGAAACAAGTTTCTAAAGGCTGTTGACAGCCAATGGAAGCCTTAGGAAGTGCAAAATGACCCCACAGACACTGTAGTTTGAATAGGGATATGATAGAAGAACTACAAGTCACTTCCTGGTTGGATTTTTTTCTCAGGTTTTTGCCTGCCATATGAGTTCTGTTATACTCACAGACATCATTCAAACAGTTTTAGAAACTTCAGATTGTTTTCTATCCAAATCTACTAATAATATGCATATCCTACGTTCTGAGCCCGAGTAGTAGGCAGTTTAATTTGGGCACGTCATTCATCCGAATTTCCGAATACTGCCCCGTCACTAAAAAGTTAACACTTGGATGTCAGTAAGTGATCACACACTCCTGTACATTGACTCATGACTGTGTACTGTATCTCTTCTAGCTACGTCACGTCAGCCTGTGACTGACAGAGAGGATAGGCAGACTGTGGTTCTATGTCACATGACTGTGTACTGTATCTCTTCTAGCTACGTCACGTCAGCCTGTGACTGAAAGAGAGGATAGGCAGACTGTGGTTCTATGTCACATGACTGTGTACTGTATCTCTTCTAGCTACGTCACGTCAGCCTGTGACTGACAGAGAGGATAGGCAGACTGTGGTTCTATGTCACATGACTGTGTACTGTATCTCTTCTAGCTACGTCACGTCAGCTTGTGACTGACAGAGAGGATAGGCAGACTGTGGTTCTATGTCACATGACTGTGTACTGTATCTCTTCTAGCTACGTCACGTCAGCCTGTGACTGACAGAGAGGATAGGCAGACTGTGGTTCTATTTATTCAGCCCATCAGAAACAATTAGAAGGGTTTTGGCTGCTGTTGGACCTGCCTGCCCAGGCACCTATGACATGTGGGAAACCTTATCTGCGTCCCAAATGGCACCCTGTGGGCCCTGGTCAAACATAGTGCACTATATAGGGAATAGGGTTCCATTTGGGATGCAGCACTTGTTCTTCTGACCGGCTGCATGGGGAGAATGTGATGATTCAGGGCTTGTTGTATAGATGTCACATCGATGTGGTTCTCCTACTCTGACCTGACTTAGGAACAGGCAGGTTATTGAGCGGGAGAGGGAGAGAGAGAAGGAGAAAGGGGGGAGAAGAAGGGAGGGGGAGGGTAAGAGAGAGCAAGAGAAGGAGAAAATGTGGGGAGAAGGAGAAAGAGGGAGGGAGACCTGCATTACTTAACCTGAGTTAGTTCCCGGAGCTGATGCCTAGGATTTGGCTCAGCAGGCTAACACAGCATTGTGATGTGCAGGAGGAGACCTGGGTTTGAACCCAGTCGGTCATATAGGGTGCGTCTCAAAACGTATCCTATTCCCTAAGGGCCCTCGTCAAAAGTAGTGGACTATATAGGGAATAGGGTGTCATTTGGGAAAGCAACGTGAAACTGTATGAATAAAACAGCAGAGAGAGTTGGTCCTGTCCAGCTAGAGAAGGTGTGAAGTAGGAGCAGGTGGTCATGGTAACGTCCTGTGGTGTGAACAGTGGGCCTGGCCCAGGGATCACAGACCCTTCATCCTTCGGTTCCATGATGTAAGACTGGTCCACGTCATAACATAGAGCTGCACAACCTATAGAGGGTTGACACCATGCCATAGAGATGCACAATCTAGAGTGGGTTGACACCATGCCATAAAGCTTACAATCTAGAGAGGGTTGACACCATGCCATAGAGCTTAAAATCTAGAGGGTTGACACCATGACATAGATCTTAAAATCTAGAGAGGGTTGACACCGTGCCATAGAGCTTCAAATCTAGAGAGGTTTGACACCATGTAATAGAGTTTAAATTATACAAAGGGTTGACACTGTGCTATAGAGCTGCACAATCTAGAGAGGGTTGACACCATGCCATAGAGCTTAAAATCGAGAGAGGGTTGATACTGTGCCATAGAGCTGCACAATATAGAGAGGGTTGACACTGTGCCGTCGAGCTGCACATCCAAAGAGCTGCACAGTATTATTAGCTTTTATTTTTTACCTCGCAGTCATAGACTGAATTGTATCTAAATTTACTGCATTTACAAACTGGAACAGTCCAGATTTCATACAGGACTGAAGTCAGAGTTATTAATCATTTTCTCCCTGGTGGATGTGTGTCACCACTACACTGACAATGTTCACATTCTGGTGTGCGTCCCAAATTGCTCACTATTCCCTATATAGAAAAGGGTGCCATTTGGGATCTACCCAACGTTGTGGTGTGTCTGCAGGTGAGGTGAGCTAAGTCTGTCAGTCTGGCCTCGTGTGGGGAGCTGGCTGCTTCAGGGAGCCACATTCATTACATCTAGGAGTTCTTCCCTAAACACTAAACTCTCAGTGACAGGCCGTTGTGTAATTGTCCTGCTGTCTGTCTGCGCGGCAGGAGCTACGTCAACTCCCCTCTCTCTCAAGGAGCCACTCTCACGCTCTCAGATAGGGCTGAGGCTGGGGTACAGTATTGTGGCTGCATAGTACTGGGGCTGGGGAGGGTTGACACCATGCCTCTTCTAGCTACGTTCTAGCTACGTCACAGTATTGACACCATGCCATAGCCGCAGTAATATAGTAATATAGGTTCAAATCAAATCAAATCAAATGTATTTATATAGCTCTTCTTACATCAGCTGATATCTCAAAGTGCTGTACAGAAACCCAGCCTGAAACCCCAAACAGCAAGCAATGCAGGTGTAGAAGCACGGTGGCTAGGAAAAACTCCCTAGAAAGGCCAAAACCTAGGAAGAAACCTAGAGAGGAACCTATGAGGGGTGGCCAGTCCTCTTCTGGCTGTGCCAGGGTGGAGATTATAACAGAACATGGCCAAGATGTTCAAATGTTCACAAATGACCAGCATGGTCAAATAATAATAATCATAGTAGTTGTCGAGGGTGCAACAAGTCAGCAACTCAAGAGGAAGTGTCAGTTGGCTTTTTCATAGCCGATCTTTGAGAGTATCTCTACCGCTCCTGCTGTCTCTAGAGAGTTGAAAACAGCAGGTCTGGGACAGGTAGCACGTCCGGTGAACAGGTCAGGGTTCCATAGCCGCAGGCAGAACAGTTGAAACTGGAGCAGCAGCACGGCCAGGTGGACTGGGGACAGCAAGGATTCATCATGCCAGGTAGTCCTGAGGCATGGTCCTAGGGCTCAGGTCCTCCGAGAGAGAGAAAGAAAGAAAGAGAAAGAGAGAATTAGAGAGAGCATATTTAAATTCACACAGGACACCGGATAAGACAAGAGAAATACTCCAGATGTAACAGACAGACCCTAGCCCCCCGACACATAAACTACTGCAGCATAAATACTGGAGGCTGAGACAGGAGGGGTCAGGAGACACTGTGGCCCCAGTACTATACCTCAACCGGGTTGGGGTATAGTACTGGTGTTGGGGTGTAGTACTGGGGCTGGGGTATAGTACTGGGGCATAGTCCTGGGGTTGGGGTATAGTGCTGGGGTTGGGAGTATAGTGCTGGAGCTGGGGTATAGTACTGGAGTTGGGGTATAGTACTGGGGCTGGGGTATAGTACTGGGGCTGGCGTATAGTACTGTGGCTGGGGTATAGTGCTGGGGTTGGGGTATAGTACTGGGGCTGGGGCATAGTTCTGGTGTTGGGGTATAGTACTGGGGCTGGCGTATAGTGCTGGGGCTGGCGTATAGTACTGGGGCTGGCGTATAGTACTGGGGCTGGCGTATAGTGCTGGTGTATAGTACTGGGGCAGGGGTATAGTACTAGGGCTGGGGTATAGGGCTGGGGCTGGCATATAGTGATGAGGCTGGTGTATAGTACTGGGGTTGGGGTATTGTACTGGGGCTGGAGTGTAGTACTGGGGCTGAGGTATTGTACTGGGGCATAGTACTGGGGCTGGGGTATAGTACTGGGGCTGAGGTATTGTACTGGGGCTGGGGTATAGTACTGGGGCTGGGGTATAGTACTGGGGCTGGCGTATAGTGCTGGGGTATTGCACTGGGGCTGGGGTATAGGGATGGGCTATTGTACTGGGGTTGGGGTATAATACTGGGGCTGGGGTATAGTACTGGGGTATATGGCTGGGGCTGGCGTATAGTACTGGGGCTGGGGTATAGGGCTGGGTTTGGGGTATAGTACTGGAGTTGGGGTATAGTACTGGGGCTAGCGTATAGTGCTGGGGCTGGCGTATAGTACTGGGGCTGGGGTATAGTACTGGGGCCGGTGTATAATACTGGGGCTGGCGTATAGTACTGGGGCTGGGGTATAGTACTGGGGTTGGGGTATTGTGCTGGGGCTGGCGTATAGTACTGGGGCTGGGGTATAGTACTGGGGTTGGGGTATTGTGCTGGGGCTGGCGTATAGTACTGGGGTATAGTACTGGGGCTGGAGTATAGGGCTGGGCTATTGTACTGGGGCTGGGGTATAGTACTGGGGCTGACGTATAGTACTGGGGATGGCGTATAGTGCTGGGGTTTTGTACTGGGGCTGGGGTATAGTGCTGGGGTATAGTACTGGGGCTGGGGTATAGTGCTGGGGTATAGTACTGGGGCTGGGGTATAGTGCTGGGGTTTTGTACTGGGGCTGGGGTATAGTGTTGGGGTATAGTACTGGGGCTGGGGTATAGTCCAGGGGCTGGCATATAGTACTGGGGTATTGTACTGGGGTATAGGGCTGGCGTATAGTACTGGGGTTGGGGTATAGGGCTGGCATATAGTACTAGGGTAAAGTACTGGGGTTGGGGTATAGTACTGGGGCTGGGGTATAGTACTGGGGCTGGGGTATAGGGCTGGCATATAGTACTGGGGTTGGGCTATAGGGTTGGCGTATATTACTGTGGCTGGGGTATAGTACTGTGGCTGGGGTATAGGTCTGGCGTATATTACGGGGGCTGGGGTATATTACGGGGGCTGGGGTATAGTACTGTGGCTGGGGTATAGGTCTGGCGTATATTACGGGGGCTGGGGTATAGTACTGGGGTTGGGGTATAGTGCTGGGTTTGGGGTATAGTGCTGGGGTTAGGGTATTGTACTGGGGTTGGGGTATAGTACTGGGGCTGGGGTATAGTACTGGGGTTGGGGTATAGGGCTGGGGTTGGGGTATAGGGCTGGGGTTGGGGTATAGTGCTGGGGTTGGGGTATAGTACTGGGGCTGGGGTATAGTACTGGGGTTGGGGTATAGGGCTGGGGTTGGGGTATAGGGCTGGGGTTGGGGTATAGTACTGGGTTTGGGGTATAGTATTGGGGTTGGGGTATAGTACTGGGGTTGGGGTATAGTGCTGGGGCTGGGGCATAGTACTGGGGTTGGGGTATTGTGCTGGGGCTGGCGTATAGTACTGGGGCTGGCGTATAGTACTGGGGTTGGGGTATTGTACTGGGGCTGGCGTATAGTACTGGGGTTTTGTACTGGGGCTGGCGTATAGTACTGGGGTTGGGGTATTGTGCTGGGGCTGGCGTATAGTACTGGGGCTGGTGTATAGTACTGGGGCTGGCGTATAGTACTGGGGTATGGTACTGGAGTATAGGGCTGGGCTATTGTACTGGGGCTGGGGTATAGTACTGGGGTATAGTACTGGGGCTGGGGTATAGTGCTGGGGTTTTGTACTGGGGCTGGGGTATAGTGCTGGGGTATAGTACTGGGGCTGGGGTATAGTACTGGGGCTGGGGTATAGGGCTGGCGTATATTACGGGGGCTGGGGTATAGGTCTGGCGTATAGTACTGGGGCTGGGGTATAGGGCTGGGGTATAGTACTGGGGCTGGGGTATAGGTCTGGCGTATAGTACTGGGGCTGGGGTATAGGGCTGGGGTATAGTACTGGGGCTGGGGTATAGGGCTGGGGTATAGTACTGGGGCTGGGGTATATTACGGGGGCTGGGGTATAGTACTGGGGCTGGGGTATAGGTCTGGCGTATAGTACTGGGGCTGGGGTATAGTACTGGGGCTGGGGTATAGGGCTGGGGTATAGTACTGGGGCTGGGGTATAGGGCTGGGGTATAGTACTGTGGCTGGGGTATAGTACTGGGGCTGGGGTATAGGGCTGGTGTATAGTACTGGGGCTGGGGTATAGTACTGGGGCTGGGGTATAGGGCTGGGGTATATTACGGGGGCTGGGGTATAGTACTGGGGCTGGGGTATAGGTCTGGGGTATAGTACTGGGGCTGGGGTATAGGGCTGGAGTATAGTACTGGGGCTGGGGTATAGGTCTGGCGTATATTACGGGGGCTGGGGTATAGTACTGGGGCTGGGGTATAGGTCTGGGGTATAGTATTGGGGCTGGGGTATAGGGCTGGTGTATAGTACTGGGGTATAGGTCTGGCGTTTATTACGGGGGTTGGGGTATAGGGCTGGGGTTGGGGTATAGGGCTGGGGTATAGTGCTGGGGTTGGGGTATAGTGCTGGGGTTGGGGTATAGGGCTGGGGTTGGGGTATAGGGCTTTGGTTGGGGTTGGGGTATAGGGCTGGGGTGTAGGGCTGGGGTATATGGCTGGGGTTGTGGTATAGGGCTTTGGTTGGGGTTGGGGTATAGGGCTGGGGTGTAGGGCTGGGGTATAGGGCTGGGGTTGGTGTATAGTACTGGGGTTGGTGTATAGTACTGGGGTTGGGATATAGGGCTGGGGTATAGGGCTGAGGAGTATGCTGGGGCTGGGGTATAGGGTTGGGGTATAGGGCTGAGGAGTGGGCTGGGGAGTGGGCTGTGCCACCTATGACCTCAGAACTCCAACTCAACAGCTACATTGGACATGTATCATTCCTACTGTTCTGTGTATTTCTCTTCCCCTATTACTTTAGCAGTGGAAACCACACTTCTGTCCACTAGAGAGCAGTGTAACCTCAGTCAAAGACAGTCAAACCTGGAGGCTTCTGGTTATATTGTGTGAAACAGAGAGGGTCAAAACTAGAAAAAGAGACAGATATGATGATATAAAATCTATAGATACAGACTGTGTGTGTGAGACTGGTCTTAGACTGTCTGTCTGTAGACATCCTGTTTGGTATACAGTCTATGTACATGAGCCTGGTTGTCACCCTTTTGACTGTTGTCTATACCTTCCCACCTGACCTCTTTATTGTGAGGGGTGATGTGTGGGTTACTAGTGTCATGAGGAAGAGTGGATCCAGGGATTAAACCCTGGTTTCCAGTAAAGAGAGGCATATACCTGTATGTGACTGGACCCTGGAGCATTACCACTAGACCACAGGCTCTGCACTAAAGATGACGTTTTCTAACAAGATGTGTCTGCTGCTGTAAATGTGTTTAATAATGATTGGTGAATGGTTTGGACGTCTGGAAGTAGTGAGACCCTCAGCTAGAGTTCCAGAGTCTTATTCAATCAATTCAGGTGTGACATGACAGCACAAACATCATGACAGCACAATATTTTATTATTTACTTCCTGTGAATCATTTTAAAACGTTATGATTTTTATTGTTGTTTTTTGTCATCATCATCACTGATATCTTGATCATATGCCTTAAAGCTATTACAACATACAGTAATTATGTTCATCATCATCATCATCATCGATATCTTGATCATATGCCTTAAAGCTATTACAATATACAGTAATTATGTTCATCATCATCATTACTGATATCTTGATCATATGCCTTAAAGCTATTACAATATACAGTAATTATGTTCATCATCACTGATATCTTGATCATATGCCTTAAAGCTATTACAATATACAATAATTATGTTCATCATCATCATCATCACTGATATCTTGATCATATGCCTTAAAGCTATTACAATATACAGTAATTATGTTCATCATCATCATCATCACTGATATCTTGATCATATGCTTTAAAGCTATTACAATATACAGTAATTATGTTCATCATCATCACTGATATCTTGACTATACTGTATGCTTTAAAGCTATTACAATATACAGTAATTATGTTCATCATCATCATCATCATCATCATCACTGATATCTTGACTATACTGTATGCTTTAAAGCTATTACAATATACAGTAATTATGTTCATCATCATCATCATCATCATCATCATTGTTTATGTCTATGTATGTATTTATTTGTGTTGTTTTGTGTGTGTTCTCCATGTCTTTGTGTTGTGTATGCACTGAGCACTGAGCTGTCCACACTTATCTTTTTAGGGTCAAAGAAGAACAAAAGCCTCAGCCGGCACAGTAAGTAACACATTACCCAGAGTGCTCTAGGCTTTGACACTTCTTCCTGTTGGTCAATGTAGCTTCCTGTCTCAGTGGGCCCCGCCCCTTCTCCCCTGATATTGGCTCGCCCTGGTGTGTCATTTGCATTCTGATTGGCTTGTGAGAGAGCTTCACCTTTAGGCACCTTACTTCCTCATCCATGTGTGAACTGGATGCTTCTATTCAGCTACCTTCCGTCCTGCATTGTGTCCAAATCTACCTCTAAACACAGCAACTATCTGATCTATATGTAAACGTTATACTACTACTCTACTACCACCTTCCTAACTATTGGCTGACCATTCAATGCAATTCCCATTTCCATTGGCTGTAGCTTCTTTCCTGCTTTTATACTTCCTCTCCTCCTCTTTCTCTGTTGTTGTGGATGTGGTTGACTGTCCCTCTTTCTTGGTCTGCTGTGAACACAGTGAATATCCCTGCTAGGCTTCCGTACAGTACCGCCACTGACTTTGTGTAAGCCTTGCTGGGTGTGTGTGCTTTAATGGGGGATTCCCTTATCTCAGCCGGCCCAGACAATGTGTTGATTCTTCATCTTTCTGTGGTGTGGTGTACAGTCACGTTGTTTGCTTACTTATTTGAACAGGTGGTTTAGTCCCTTTAGTGGGATCACTGAGCTGGTAAATAACGTTCTGCAACCGCAGCAAAAGTCCCAAAATGAGAAGGAGCCTGAGCCTGAGCCTGAGACGTAAGTAAGATGTGCACTGTCTGCCCCTGAACCAGACAGTTACTGTAGTAGGCCTAAACATACAGTATGGCTGACTAGTGTGGTCTGCACAGTATGTTTGACCTCTGACCTGTCAGATACTGCCAAGAGCATAGGCGGCGCGTAAGTCTCAAGTTTCAGGAAGCTAATTTTCACCATAAAAATTATCCTTTACAATAAAGCATTCCATGCATCCTCACTTTTGCAGACTTATGTAAGATAGTCTGCTATTTCCAATGTGATGAGTAGATTGGATAGTCATGATTTATGCTAATAATATAACTCAATCATACATTTCAGCAATTCTACTACACTTTATACGACTGGAGATTTATTTAAAAAAATGTATTTAACCTTTATCTAACCAGGCAAGTCAATAAGAACACATTTTTACTTACTACGACGGCCTGGCAGGAGACAAAAAGCCTCCTGGGCTCGGACAAAAAAACTTTGTAAGCCAAAACGGACAACACAGACAGAAGACACTGGCAACAGCACAAATACACCAGCAAACAAACAGTGTGTGTGTGTGTGTGTGTGTGTGTGGTAAAACAACGTTCTTCCTTAAATAAGGCATTGCAAATGATTGACATGGGGTGACAACTAGAAACAATGACATGTCTCAACAACCCGTTCCTCCTCCAGGGACACCAGGTCCTTGAGTTTTATGTTGGCTTGGAGGGAATTCCATGACAAGGGGCTGAGTAATGAAAGGACATTTTCCATGCTCAGTTCAAATGTCCGTGACTCTTAGCCTGAAACAAGATTGAGATCTGAGCTTGTATGTGTTTTTATTTCAAACTGGAAGAGAGGAGAGATAAAATGGCAGTTTTCCTAAAATGACCTTATAAATGAGAACGTACCAGTGTTAGAGCCTGCGTGTTGCTAGTGATGTCCACCCGACGGATCACAATGGAGAGTTAGATAGACATCTCTGGTGACAAAACGAAGGGCTGCATGATACACAGAGTCAAGAGCCTTCAATGTACTGTAGAGCTTGAGGCTAGCACATGCATAGCTGAATCTTTTATTACGACAACAATTACAGAGTAGTTTAAACTCTGCTGACTGACAAACAGATCAATAACAACGACGTTGTCTGCAACTATCTTATAGGCCTACGAAAAGAGGAGCCAGAAAGACAATATGGAAGAGGAAATGTTGTCCAAAAACTGACCCAATGATAAAGACAGTGAATATGCACACTCACCGGGGATACGGCCGATGCTCCGCTAAAATAGGTTACTGTTCGCTCAAATAAATGGAGAATTTTGATAACAGGCAGATTAGTCTTTTCATGGTGTTCTCCGTACAGCAATAGCCATTTGCTTTTCCACCGATGTTTTCACGCGATTGTATTTTGAAATATTGCGATATGCCTGGCTGGGCCTCTCTTTCGGTGACATTCGCAACTCAACAATCATCTATTCGGTATTTGCCGTGCACGCTGCCCAAATTGAGGACCCTTCCGGCTATGCGATATAAACAATCCACAGGTTTTTTTATTTTTAAATAAGCTTTTTGGTGGAGTAATGATTTTATGTATTTCTGTATAGACAGGATTAGTCTAATTAGGCTATATAATTTTGGCAATTAATACAATTTACTTTAGGATAAACCTTATGGACGCGCTGCCTATGGCCAAGAGACAAGTCTGCTTTCAAATGATACTTTTGGACAGCTGGAACAAGCACACAATTTTTCTTCAGCAAAATGACCATATCCTTTAGGATTATTTTTACTATGGTGAAGAATACAAGAAATTGCATCTATAAAATGCATGACATATTTTTGGATTAAGTGACAGCCGTTTACAGTTTAAAACTGTAATAGTGCCAAAATAGTAACAGATTATATCAATATTGCATTGTGGTTGAATAAATGCATCTGAGGTGCACCGTGACTGTGCTATATCACAGAAACATGACATCAGATGGTGACATCAATGTTATGTCACCCAGTCTGACATCCACAAGGAACACAACTTTAAACATTTAAAAGGCATGTGTTGATAAAATAACCTCCTGAGTTCATACTTAAGGCCAACAGGCAGACACGTATTGAGTTTCCGGTCTTGGCTGGGTCCTGGTAGGGATACTATGCTAACTCCGTCATACAGGGTACAGTAGAGTCCAGGGCAGGGCTCATGTTTCAGCCTGTTGATGCAGCCTGTGTTGGTGTGGTTCAGAGGTAAGAAGGGTCGGATAGACAGCCAGAGCTGATACAATGAGCAGCATATGATTACATGTCAGCTGTGTCATGCGCGTTTGACCAGGTTTGACCGAGGGGGAGACGGATGAGGAACGGGAGCCATCCACCAGCTGCCTGAACCTCTCAATACCCCTCTCCTCCCCCTCTCTCCTCCCCCTCTCTCCTCCTCTATTTCTCTCTCCTCTATTTCTCTCCTCCTCCCTCTCACTCTATTCCTCTCCATCTTTTCCCTGGCCATCTCCTCTACCTACCCCTCCTTTCCCTCTCTTTCTCCTTCTCCCTATCTCTCCCTACCCTTCTCCCTAACCCTCTTCCTGGTTTAGAGAGAGTTGCATCTTGAATGGCAGCTCTCCAGTGACTCTCTCTAGTGAATCTAGAAGCCTCTATATGCCCACTAAACTAGGGGTTCTCAAACTTTTTGGGGTCAGTAACCCCTTTTGTGATAGCAAATTCATCAGGGACCCCCTCATAACTCGAGTGAGATAAAAATAGCAAAGAGTTTTACTATGACTTCGGTAGTGCATGGCCGGACAATCCAAGTCTCCGGCCGTGGGAAGAAACATTTTAAAGACCCACCTCTTGGCATCGGAGACCAAAAAGTAGCAGTTTTTAAGCAAATTTCTTGCAGTTTTAGACATTTTGTCATGGAACAGAGAGATGTTTTGTTGTTACAGCGTCTAAGCTAATATCCTGCAATTCTACACATTTTGCCACGAGGCAGAGAGAAAATGTGGCAATTTTAAAGCGTAAAGCTAGAGTCCTTAATTGAAACAATAACAAAGCGGGCATTGCGCCTCTGTTTTGGTAAAAAGCTGAGGGATGGGCCTGGAGAAATGTAACCACTCTCAAATTCATAGACAGAGCTATGGATGCAAGGACTGACCATCCATGATATCAAAATGATAGTTTCTAATGTTCTGAGGCTATACATTGTTTACATTTACATTGTTTACAAACATTGGAGTAAAACAAGCTATTTTGTGTTTTGATGTGCTAAGACAGTTGAACTAAACTCATGAGGCATTTCTAAGTTACAGTGAGGGAAAAAAGTATTTGATCCCCTGCTGATTTTGTACGTTTTCCCACTGACAAAGAAATGATCAGTCTATAATTTTAATGGTAGGGTTATTTGAACAGTGAGAGACAGAATAACAACCAAAAAATTCAGAAAAACGCATGTCAAAAATGTTATAAAATGATTTGCATTTTAATGAGGGAAATAAGTATTTGACCCCTCTGCAAAACATGACTTAGTACTTGGTGACAAAACCCTTGTTGACAATCACAGAGGTCAGACGTTTCTTGTTGTTGGCCGCCAGGTTTGCACACATCTCAGGAGGGATTTTGTCCCACTCCTCTTTGCAGATCTTCTCCAAGTCATTAAGGTTTCGAGGCTGACGTTTGGCAACTCAAACCTTCAGCTCCCTCCACCGATTTTCAATGGGATTAAGGTCTGGAGACTGGCTAGGCCACTCCAGGACCTTAATGTGCTTCTTCTTGAGCCACTCCTTTGTTGCCTTGGCCGTGTGTTTTGGGTCATTGTCATGCTGGAATACCCATCCACGACCCATTTTCAATGCCCTGGCTGAGGGAAGGAGGTTCTCACCCAAGATTTGATGGTACATGGCCCCGTCCATCGTCCCTTTGATGCGGTGAAGTTGTCCTGTCCCCTTAGCAGAAAAACATCCCCAAAGCATAATGTTTCCACCTCCATGTTTGACGGTGGGGATGGTGTTCTTGGGGTCATAGGCAGCATTCCTCCTCCTCCAAACACGGCGAGTTGAGTTGATGCCAAAGAGCTCAATTTTGGTCTCATCTGACCACAACACTTTCACCCAGTTGTCCTCTGAATCATTCAGATGTTGATTGGCAAACTTCAGATGGGCATGTATATGTGCTTCCTTGAGCAGGGGGACCTTGCGGGCGCTGCAGGATTTCAGTCCTTCACGTCGTAGTGTGTTACCAATTGTTTTCTTGGTGACTATGGTCCCAGCTGCCTTGAGATCATTGACAAGATCCTCCCGTGTAGTTCTGGGCTGATTCCTCACCGTTCTCATGATCATTGCAACTCCACGAGGTGAGATCTTGCATGGAGCTCCAGGCTGAGGGAGATTGACAGTTCTTTTGTGTTTCTTCCATTTGTGAATAATCGCACCAACTGTTGTCACCTTCTCACCAAGCTGCTTGGCGATGGTCTTGTAGCCCATTCCAGCACTATGGATACCAAAATCCCTGTGAGCCTCCCAAGCCCATGTGACCCAGGGTTAAGAACACAAGTTGTAGATGAATTATATTACATTTTATTTTATTGTATTGTGTTACACCTTCTGAACTTATTCCACGGATCCCTTGGCTCAAATTGAATCTATGGTTTGAAGTATTATTTTCTTTTGTGTCTGGCGTCGGACCCCCTGCAGTACTGTTGACCCCACTTTGAGAACCCCGGCTCTAAACAGCAGACACTGCTACCCAATATGCACATACCATTAACAAGTCTTCTATCTGTAGACTTGTTCTGGTGTCTGAGTGTGTGTGTCTGTCTGTGTGTGTGTGTGTGTGTTTGTGTGTGTGTGTTTGTGTGTGTGTGTCTGTGTGTGTGTGTCTGCGTGTGTGTTAAACAACACCACACCACCACGTCCCAGGTCTAATCTGTGTTCAGTATGTATTGACAGTAGTAGCCCAGTGTTGTTCATCCAGAGTGGGTACAGCAGCGTGGCAGTGTCACACAGAGAGGTGCCATCCAGGGTTCCGGCTCTATCTAGTGTTCAGCAGGGGAATAGTCATCAGACAAGGCCCAGCCACATCGAGTCACGCACCAATTACATTTGGGATCTAAATAAAAGGCCTGTTTGTGGGAAAGAAAAGGCAGCATGTTTATCACCTAAGCGACACCAAGCCATGAATACGGACGGTAAAAATGATAGCTCTGGTTAATAATTCACGTGACTAATGAATGTTGCAGGGGAAAATGTGGAGACGAAACCAATTCTAATCGCCATATTATGAAGTCAGCCAGGGTTTTAGTTTCTACGGATACACCCGATTGACATGTGTCATACAAAATGCATGCTGGTCTGTCTGTGTGAGGTAGCGTTTCAGGGTCCTCTGGTCCGCAGGTCCGGTTGGACCTGTCATGTGTGGGTGCATTGGGAGAGTATAGGACAAGGTGACACTGAATGTACATCTAGTGTTTTGAGCAGGTGGTGCAGATTAAAAGAGAATGTTGAGCTAAAAGCTTCCTTCCAAATGGCCCCCTTTTCTTTATTTGGCACCCTTTTCCCACAGGGCACTAGTCAAAAGTAGTGCACTGTGTAGGCAATAGAGTGCCATTTGGGACGCAACAAAGACTTTTGAAGGGTGCCGTTGTTTCAGTAAACCACATGGAGGCCTACACAATAGTCTGGTTCCTCTGCGCTGTCTAAAGGCACTGGTTGGATGGATGCTGTAGTGTAGGTACCTAGTCATGATGTTGTTGCTGTGAAAAACAGATTTGATGTGTTCTTTCCACTGAAGTGTGGGCATTGACATTTGGAGGGCTGTATTAGCTTACGTCTCGGGCCCCGCCCTGAAATAGAAACACAGGTACAAATGACTCATTAAACGCCGGAAACCTGAGTAAGTGGAATTAAGTTAGGCTTTTAAACTTGCGATGCAAACTCTATACCTTCCTACCTGGCCCGCCTTGTTCCAGTAAAGATGGGTGCAGCTCTATGTGAATGGAGAACTATAGTGACAGTACAACAATATGCAATACAGAACATACAAACATTTCTCTGACAGTTGTGTGTAACAAACTGTAGGTTATTTGGTTGACAAAACCTTTTGGTTACACTTTCTATAAGTATACATAATCAAGGCCATTATAAAACATGTTCCTCATAGAAAGTGTTCCCTACATTTCTCTTAGAAAGGAATCAGAGGTACATATGTCGCTTTGCTGTCTACCAACACTAATGGACTTCACACAACATCCTGCAGTTAGCTACAGCACAAAGACATCTGAAATGACTTCCTATCCCCCGAAGTGCATTGTTATACTCTGGCAAAAGTAGTGCACTTTAACGGAACTAGGGACTAGGGAGCCATTTAGGATTTCTGAGCTGATCTTTTCCTAACTGTGCTCCTCTCTTGCTTCCTTCCTTGCAGGAAGCTGCACCAGCAGTTTGAGAGCTACAAGGACCAGGTGAAGAAGATGGGGGACGATATAACCCCACAGACAGGGACGACAGGAGAACTTCAGAAGAACCCCAATGACTCTCCTACCTGCGGGATTTGCCACAAAACCAAATTCGCTGACGGCTGCGGCCACCTCTGTTCATATTGCCAAACGAAATTCTGTGCTCGGTGCGGAGGACGAGTGTCTCTGCGGTCAAATAAGGTGAGGAGGTTAAGCCTAGCTACCTCTGTTTGTCTGTGTCTATGAACGCAAGCACACACACACACACACACACACACACACACACACACACACACGCATGCATGCATACCTGGAAAAATGTTTTGTAGTACCTAATCATCCCCAGCTTACAATTGGCTCATTCATCCCCCTCCTCTCCCCTGTAACTATTCCCCAGGTCGTTGCTGTAAATGAGAACGTGTTCTCAGTCAACTTACCTGGTAAAATAAAGGTAAAGTAAAAAAAAATAAAAAAATTGAACTCTTGTAAGATTACAGTGAGAAGGTGGAAGTAATTTGTCAATACAAAGCGTTTTATACAATCCCATGCAGGCCAGTCCAGTCCAGCTGTCGTGAGAGAGTGTTTTTTTGCTGCTACTGTCTCTCTTTGGTCCCAAAAATAGCCTGACTAGTACATCCATTTCTGTCTCAAATCAAATCCTCCACTGGGATATGAAACATTAGTGTGAAATCAGAAACTGGGCCTCAAGCCAGATACAGACAGTGGTGCAGCTCACAACACATCCCTACTGATGATCTATACCATATACCAACTCCTACCAATGTTTCTCCCATTCATACTCTCTGCATGACTGTGAATGGGGTGAGGGATGATTCTAGATGCAGTGATTTCTTCTGGGCTTGTTTTTAGCTTGGCGTCAGGTAGCCTAGTGGTTAAAAGTGTTGGGCAGGGCCTCCCGAGTGGCGCAGTGGTCTAAGGCACTGCATCGCAGTGCTAGCTGTGCCACCAGAGATTCTGGGTTCGAGTCCAGGCTCTGTCGCAGCCGGACATGACCGGGAGGCCCATGGGGCGGCGCACAATTGGCCCAGCGTCGTCCGGGTTAGGGTGGGTTTGGCCGGCAGGGATATCTTTCTCTCATCGTGCATTAGCGACTCCTGTGGCGGGCCGGGCGCAGTGCACGCTGACATGGTGGCCAGGTGTACGGTGTTTCCTCCGACACATTGGTGCGGCTGGCTTCCGGGTTGGATGGGTTGTGTTTCGGAGGACGCACGGCTCTCAACCTTCGCCTCTCCTGAGTCCATACGGGAGTTGCAGCGATGAGACAAGACTAACTACTACCGATTGGATACCACGAAATTGGGGTGAAAAATAAAACTAACATCTTTAAAAAATAAATAAAAATGTTGGGCCAGTAGTCGAAAGGATGCTGGTTTGAATCCCAGAGTCGATGTGCCCTTGAGCAAGGCACTTAACCGTAGTTGCTCTGGATAAGATGGTCTACTAAATATGTCAAATGTAAATCTCTTTCTTTACCACTGGGGGGAGCGTCTCCCCTGGAGTCTCACGACAGCCCTAAATCTCATGGCTGCTGTGTATTACCATGCTGCTCCAGTGTCTTGCTAACTAACCTTGTTGTGAAATCCTCCTACAGAGTAAGCCTTGATTTATTATTATGTGACTGAGTATTTATGCTTGGTGCCGTCCAATACCCTCACTGTCGGAATGCGATGTGTCAAAGTGTACTAATGTCACTCACAATCTTTCTCCCCGTTCCTTTCTTCCTCTCTCTCTCTCTCTGTCCCTGTCTTCCACTCCCTCTATCTCTGTCTGCTGCATTCCTGCTCTCATGGAATTGCAACAGGAGGACAAAGTGGTTAGCAAATCCTTTTCCAACCTTTTGCGCACCTCAACTAAGAAAAGTCTGAATAGAAGCATCACTCCTTCGCCCCCATAAGATACTTTGCGGACTGTAATATACACATACAGTATCCTGAATACATGATTTTTGACCAATCACATCTGTGAGTCAATCATATCATGTTGAAGGCCAGACCAAAATAGAACATATAAAGTATATGTCAGAAAATATGTTTCGGTATCTTTGTTCCATTTTCAATGCAAAGTTTGTACCAAATCCCTGTCAAAGTTTCCCCTTAACAGCTATGACTGAGCTGAATGAGCTGAGAGTCCACCTCCACTGGACCTTCTGTCCGTCGGCTGCCAAGGCTGCCTGTCTGTCTTTGTTGTTGACTGATTATGGGTGGAGGAGGGGTTTCCTCCAGAGTTGTAGCCTACAGATGGTGTTGAGTGGTGGCTGTGGGCTGGCAGGAGGCAGCAGCAGCAGTAGGGTTGGGACAGTGTGATGAGTAGCGGGAGTGTTGGCAGATCTGCCCTGGGATCAGATCAAAGGATAGGAGGATAGGCCCACTGCTGCCCTGCCCACTGTTAGCCTGGTATTGTAGCTATCTGTCTTCTTGGCCATGAAAATACATTGGTTGCATCCCAAATGACACATGCAGCTAAAGTATTTGAAAGGAAAACAGTTGTTATTACTGGTCTGGAGGTGGAGGAGGTACAGTAGAGGGATGGAGATGGAGATGGATGGATGGATGGATGGATGGTGGGGGTGGAGGTGGAGGTGTACATACGTTCAGTAGATGTGCTGCTGTCTCAGCCAGAGGAACATTGTTTACACAGACACTGCCTCCCCTGTATCTAGTTGCAGGGCTCCAAGCCCTCACGGAGCCCTCAGGGCCAGCTGATCCAGGGGTTTGGTTCCCAGACAGGGCTGGGTGACCAGATAGATTTTCAACCCAAGGAGGGTGATGTCACTGGGGGCCTGACTGCTGGGCCTCTGAGGGCAGGGCCCATGGACCTAAAGGATGTCTCAAATGGCACCCTATTCCCTATATAGTGAACTACTTTTGACCAGAGCCCTACACATGTTGGACACAATAAAGCCCTTTCATGTTTACACACACACACACCGCATGCACACAGACTCACACACAACACTTGTCAGAGTCTCATAATAAGAATAGATGTTATGTTATTGCAAGTTCATTAACTTAGACTATATAGCTCAGTTGGGGATGTTTTGGTCAGCCCATCCACCTGCAGTAGCGTGTCACGTCTGAAAGCTTGTCTGTCAGTCAAAGAGGTGCTTGTGGTGGTGGTGAAATCTGTTCTTTTTCCATCAGTATTCTCTTTCCTTCCCACAACCAGTGGCAGCCGTGATGAGAGATCTCTTGTTCTGTGAAATGGCATCAATATTTACACGCCTCAGTGTCTGGGGCCTCTAACAGAGCTGTTGGACACTGGAATACGATAGGACAGACTTGCTGCTGAGAGTTTCACAGAGAGGCAGGAGAAGAAGCAGGACTGAAGGTTTGAGATGGATTTGAGCTACATTAGACTGAGCCCTGGGATGATTTATTTTCTTATTTAGTCTAGTATAGCCTATCAGACTCATGGTTATGACAATAAAATATGATATTTTGTTATATATCTTTGCTTGATATTAGCCTATAGTAAAGAGGTGAATGACATCCAGTCTGATAAGACAGTACTCAGGGCCTTTATGTGTAACCTATACAGGTCAGTCTAGGCTCGGCTCAGCTGCTACACAGTAGGCAAAACTTACACCCGGAAGGATTTTGGAGATATAGATAGAGCCTTTGAAAGACATACTGTGCACTATGTACATTTTTTGAACCCCCAGAATCCTTCTCCCTCCTCAGTCATCATAGCAGGACTGTTCAACATTTCAATTCCTCTGATGTTGCTAAAAAAATGCCTCAGGAATCAACAGTCTCCTGAGACCAAGTCATTCGTGATTAAAGCGACTTTTGAGGACATCACATGTGCTGTGGTGCTCTTGGGTCTCAGCTTTCATTCACTCTGCTGCAAACGAACAGAACTCACACTTATTGGATCTTTCTGGCCTCATCAAAGTAAAAATAGCCTAATATTCCAGTGAATGTAGAAGAGCTCGTTGTTGTGGCGCATCAGAAATAGCTTGGTGAGTCCCTGAGCGTCACGGGCGTGGAACGGCACACATTGGATTCTTTGAGCACAGTTGGGCCGCCCAGCACCACGGGGGGACGCGCTGCATTCATAATGAGCTCGAATAAGCCTCGGTAGCGGGAGACTCACACCCGCATCTATTAGTAATGAAGACTTAAAACTAGTAGGCCTAATACAGCGGCGGTAAAAACATGATTGCACGCTTTCTTGCTCAGTCTTGCACATCTTTCCTCCCACGAAGCTGCTTCTATATGCTTCTTTTTTTGTGTGCCGCGTTTCAAAATTGGAATCCTTTACTGCATTTATGAAGGGGCTGTATCGTTTTCTATTTGACATCGTGGCAGACACGTATTTTGTTATTTTCTGTAAATAATCTGTTTAGAAAAGAATTATGGTTGGAACATAAGACTGTCTGACTGGGTGGTATTATTTGCAGCCTGGACAAATCACATACATGATTAGCATCGTGTAACCTTCACGCGGGCTGCATTGAGCAGAGCTAGCTGCCTGCCTGTTGTCCGACCAGGTACTGTCCGCGGTGCTGAACGGTGTTGAAGGTCGGCGCCTCAGTCTGTCTCCTCCTGATTCTACTGCACGCTGCCCCGTAACATTTACACCAAATTAGGATTACATACGTTTTTTTTCCTGCACGGACACGATGCTTCCCGTCGTTACCATGGGTAAGCTAAATGTAAAATGGATTGTCTTGGCTGCAAGTCATTCAATACACTGGGCTCACAATCAGCCGTTTGGATACTGCATTTACAATGCACATGTAGGCTATAGACTGTTGTGCACGGTTTGCATAAGTAGTCAGAGTATTTTAATGTAGATGATAATGCGACCAATGATGAATGAATTCTAGGCTATTATGAATGCCTACATGTTATAAACACCTTGTTATAGTCTGGTAGTCTGAACACGTTTATATGGATGTTTTAGTCTATGTAGTGCTCATGTTCGGGAAAGTTCTCATTACATCATGTTCTCTGAAATTGTGTATATATATGGTATTTTATAAAATGTATGTGAAACAGTGAACAGCGCTTTGATAAGCCGACTTTGCATGCCAAATGCTTAAGTAAGACCAAAAATAGACTTTGGCTTTGTAAATAATGTCACAGGGCTTAGGGGGGTCTGTGAAAGACATCTGCCATCTCTCTGTGTGAATCCAGTCTCTCCATTTCTCAAGCCGCTCTCATCTTTCTCTCTCAAGTCTTTCTGAACTTCGGTAAAAAATAAAGGGGCATACATTTATGCATCAAGTCTATTATTATTACCGCGCTCCCGACACACTAAATTTAGAACCTCATTAAAATGTAATGCACCACGTGCCAGACAGTGTTTGAGCATGTGAGAGTCGGCTCTTCTTTCACCCCTATTTTGGCTACACGGTTTCATGAAATATACTTTAAGAAATGTTTCCCTCTGTCTTTTTGAGATCTTTACACACATTTAGAAGAATGTGGTATATTTAATCTTAGATAGGTTATATATCGTTTATCACACGTTTTTAATAACACACATAAAACGTGTGTTGCATGGGGAAAAAGGAGTGCCGAATGATTGAATAGGTTCTGTATGTTTCAGACACAGTCGATTCAAGTGCAAACTCAGTTTCAAAGCCAAGATCTTCCCAGACATGTTCCCTTTAACAATGAGTTTTTAATGAGCTCAGTTAAGTTCAGGCCAGGTGAGACTGGGAGGGAAACAGGCAATATGATACCGATGACAGTCTATTCACCATCACATTAATATTTGACCATGACGCACATCTCTTTATAGTATGTGATATTTTTGTTCTCTGAATGCTATGAACAAGATACAGTAACATCTGATGGTTGGGAATGCATTTAGTCTGAAGGATATGAAACCAAGTATGTGTTTTTGTCCCCGAAAGAACAGTGACTATTTGTACTCAAGTAATTCTCTTAATAGTTAAAAATGGTCACCATGGTATTTTCATTGTCCTATAGCTTTGAAGTTTGATAATATCATGCTCCCCTCAATTGTTTTGGTAGGATGCTGTTGTAGTGTAGTGCTGCTTCTTGGCCACAAGAGAGCGCTCATTGACTGAGTATTGGCTACTGGAACATATGCATCAGAAAGAGGTGATTGTCTCCTCCCATTTTACTTTGATGTAGTCTAGCGCCACAGGCTTGACAGCTAAACACAGCTCAGCACAAACTGGGATAGCTGAAGGCTGCTCTCCATCTTAAAGGAGTTTCAGTCAATGCTGTAAATCGTCTCTTAGAAAGTGATGAACATACACTAGATTGGTCATCGAAAGCACCACCACAGCACCACCCTTGAAAAAGGCTATAGCAGTGTTTTTCTGTAGAGATTTGCAACACACGAGGTTGTCTGAACTCTAGGCATGCACATCTTAAATAGAAGTCATTGATTCAAGTCCAGATGGATTAGATGGAGTAAATAGATGGAATAAAATATGGAGTATAATATCTTTGTATGGGACCAAATGCGAAAGATGATAAGGATGTATGAACCCACCTTGAGTTTAAATGAAAAAACATCAGATAACAAATGACATATCAGTCTAAACAGCTTGATGGGACCCATCGTAACCTAATACAAAACATCAGTAGCATACAGTACCTATGCTCCAGCACACATCAGTAACCGAAAGGTCGCTGGTCTGAATGGCCAAACTGGTAAGATGGAAAAATCTGCAGTTCTGCTCTTGAGCAAAACTGAAGAGGATGTCAGTTAAGGCCGCCCCTCCACACCTCTCTGTTTCAGAGGACACATTTCGGTTGAAGGCTTGCAGTTGTGCAACTGACTAGGTATCTCGCTGAGTAAAGATTTTTACACTATTTTAGCTGAACAGCGTACCACTTCAAATCAAAATCTTTTTTTTATTGGTCACATACACATGGTTAGCAGATGTTAATGCGAGTGTAGCGAAATGCTTGTGCTTCTAGTTCCAACAGTGCAGTAATATCTATCAAGTCATCTAAGAATTCCCCAACAACTAACTAATACACACAAATCTAAAGGGGTGAATGAGAATATGTACATATAAGTATATGGATGAGCGATGGCCGAGCGGCATAGGCAAGGTGCAGTAGATGGTATAAAGTACAGTATATAAAATGTGATATGAGTAATGTAAGATAGGTAAACATTATTAAAGTGGCATTATTTAAAGTGGCATTGTTTAAAGTGACTAGTGATCTTTATTAAAGTGTCCAGTGATTGGGTCTCAATGTAGGCAGCAGCCTCTCTGAGTTAGTGATGGCTGTTTAGCAGTCTGATGGCCTTGAGATAGAAGCTGTTTCTCAATCTCTCTGTCCCCGCTTTGATGCACCCGTACTGACCTCGCCTTCTGGATGGTAGCGGTGTGAACAGGCAATGGCTCGGGTGGTTGTTGTTATTGATGATCTTTTTGGCCTTCCTGTGACATCGGGTGGTGTAGGTGTCCTGGAGGGCAGGTAGTTTGCCCCCAGTGATGCAACCGTTGTGCAGACCACACCACCCGTTGTGCAAACCACACCACCCTCTGGAGAGCCTTGTGGTTGAGGTCAGTGCAGTTGCCGTACCAGGCGGTGATACAGCCCGACAGGATGCTCTCGATTGTGCATCTGTAAAAGTTTATCAGGGTTTTGGGTGACAAGCCAAATTTCTTCAGCCTCCTGAGGATGAAGAGGCTCTGTTGCGCCTTCTTCACCACACTGTCTGTGTGGGTGGACCATTTCAGTTTGTCTGTGATGTGTACACCCAGGGACTTAAAACGTTCCACCTTCTCCACTGCTGTCCCTTCGATGTGGATAGGGGGGTGCTCCCTCTGCAGTTTCCTGAAGTCCACGATCATCTCCTTTGTTTTGTTGACGTTGAGTGTGAGGTTATTTTCCTGACACCACACTCCGAGTGCCCTCACCTCCTCCCTGTAGGCTGTCGTCGTTGTTGGTAATCATGCCCAATAGTGTTGTGTTGTCTGCACACTTGATGATTGAGTTGGAGGTGTGCATGGCCACGCAGTCGTGGGTGAACAGGGAGTACAGCAGAGGGCTGAGCACACACCCTTCTTACATAGGTATTCTTCTGTCCAGATGGGATAGGGGAGTGTGCAGAGTGATGGCGATTGCGTTATCTGTGGACCTGTTGGGGTGGTATGCAAACTGAAGTGGGTCTAGGGTGGCCGGTAAGGTGGCGGTGATATGATCCTTGACTAGCCTCTCAAAGCACTTAATGATGATAGAAGTGAGTGCTACAGGGTGGTAGTCATTTAGTTCAGTTATCTTTGCCTTCTTGGGTACAGGAACAATGGCAGCCATCTTGAAGCATGTGGGGACAACAGACTGGGATAGGGAGCGATTAAATATGCCTGTAAACACACCAGCCAGCTGGTCTGCGCATGCTCTGAGGACGTGGCTAGGGATGCCTTCTGGGCCAGCAGCCTTGCGAGGGTTAACATGTTAAACATACCTTAAAACCCCATACCATTTCATTACTTTCCAGGGACAAACCGGGAACTAGACAAAAGCTTCAGGGGACCATGACACAACATCCAAAGAACGTCCTAAAAACGTCTTTGGGACGTTCCCTGGACAAACCGCGAACTAGCCAAAACCTCCAGGGGACCATGACACAACGTCCCAAGAACATTCAGGAGACCATGACACAATGTCCCAAGAACATTGTAAAAAGGTCCCCCAGAGAACATTCCCTTGGGACCATTATTCAATATCCTAAGGACTGGTAAAATAAAAGTCCTGAGAACGCCCTAAAAAGGTCCTGACATGATCGTCAGTGATGTCCTGGGAACGTACAGGGAACTAGACATCGGTCCCCCAGAGAACGTTCCCTTGGGACTATCATGCAACGGTCTTAGAATGTTCTCAGAACATCAGTGGGATAACGTTGCGCCAAAACCCTTAAGGGACCTAATGGGAACGTCGCCGAATGTCCTCAGGACGTCCCTTGTTTGCTGGGACATTTAGTGGGCTACATATGCCATTTCTATTCCTCCCCTATGTTTGGAGCACTAGGTTTTTTAATGTTCTATATTTGGGTGCAGGTTCAATGACTATGAAATGTGCAAACACAGGGAGAAATGGCCCAGCCTGGGGGGGGCTGTCCCTTCCTCTCCCCTTCCTCCCCCACACCCGTCCCCCTGACTGCACTCAGCCGTGAAGAGTTAGGCAGTGGGGAAGGAGGGAGGAGGGACTGCAGTCTGGCTGCAGTGAACACACCTCTGGCAATCAGTACAGCTGCTTGACCTGTATGTGTGTGTGCGTGTGCGTGTGCGTGTGTGTGTGTGTGTGTGTGTGTGTGTGTGTGCGTGTGTGTGTGTATTTTGTATGTGTATGTGTGTTTGGTTTAGTGACTATTACAGATGCTAACAGTAGTCTGTCAGAGTGGGCCAAACTGACGCTCTCTGCTGCATCACTGGACGGACTGTTAGAGCACATGCTGTGTGAGTGTGTGTGTGCTGACACCACTTCTATATGACTGAGGAGTATGGCTTCGACCTAAAACCTTATCATTGAATCATCTCTACTGTGATCAACCACTGCTTATATTTTTCACCATTTTCACTTTTTAGTGCATTAGTCATCCAGGTTATGTTTAGGTGCAGACCAGATGCTATACCATATAGTCCTGTATAGGAACGCTGTGTGAGGCGGAGCTAGGCTTAGCATGCCCTGCTCAGTATTCATTTGGCCTATGTGTGTATGTCTTCCTGGTCTGTTTTGGAATACTAATGTACTATTAGGTATGTGCTGATGAGATAAAAGAGCCCTCTGCATGTACATTCTGAAGCTCAGAATGTGGTTCATTATTATTGGCAGATTGGAGAACTGACTCTATGTAAATTGCACTTGTGAGCAGTAAATAAGTAGGTCACATCGTGCCATGCTGGCTGATGTACAAGGCGCTCTCTATCTGGGAAAGAACTGGGCTATGTTAAAACACTTCTTAGGGATGAGGATGTGCAAGTAGAAATACTGGTGTGCAAAAGAGCAGAAAAAAAAGAAAAAACAAATATGGGGATGAGGTAGGTAGTTGGTTGGATGGGCTATTTAAGGATAGTTGCATTTCAAAGATGGTGGTAGAAAAAAAGAAGAAGAAATTATTGTTTTTTTTCGTTGTATTTTCTTCTACTAGATCTATTGTGTTATATTCTCCTACATTCAATTCACATTTCCACAAACTTCAAAGTGTTTCCTTTCAAATGGTATCAAGAATATGCATATCCTTGCTTCAGGGACTATGCTACAGGCAGTTAGATTTGGGTATGTCGTTGTAGGCGAAAATTGAAAAAAGGGGGCTATCCCTAAGAAGTTTTAAGCACAGAGGGATATTGGAGTAATGCACAGGAAGTGGGACCTGGTGTGGAGGTAGCGTTGTAGCGTGTGCGTGCGCATGCTTGTGACTGGTATGGAGGTTGTGTTTGTGTGTGTGCATGCGTGCGTGCTTGAGAAGTATGGAAGTAGAGTGTAGCCCCCGCCCCGGTGGTTCAGACATCTGATTGTCTGGGGTGGTAAGGAGACAACCTCTCATTGGTCATGCCATGGCCTTCCGAATATGATTAAAAAAATAATAAGTTACCTTTATTTAACTAGGCATATGACCCCCAGCCAGTTAGCCAGCCAGTTAGCCAACCAGTTAGCCAACCAGTTAGCCAGCCAGTTAGCCAACCAGTTAGCCAGCCAGTTAGCCAACCAGTTAGCCAGCCAGTTAGCCAACCAGTTAGCCAGCCAGTTAGCCAACCAGTTAGCCAGCCAGTTAGCCAACCAGTTAGCCAGCCAGCCACTAAGTCAGTGGAGGGTTGTGTAGTGTGCTGTGTAAGCCCAACCCAGCCCATAGTAATCACAGTAATGCACTCCAGTACTGAGTCAGCTCAATGCTCTGACTACAGGACCAGGGCCAGAGTCAGGCTATAACTAGCGGCTGGAGGACACTGCTGCTGGGTTGAGTGCAGCTGCCTGCCTGTCTACTGTACGTCACTGCTGTCAGTCAGTCTGTCAGTCACTGGCCATCAGCCTACAGGCTGAGTTCCTCATGGACCTTGATGCCCTGCACCATACTCCCTCAGAGAGAGAGAGAGGCGCCAGGCAGCTCAGGTGGCTGCCCATTTCCTCCTTTCCACTAGGCATAGCTCCTCCTCCGGACTAGGGAGGGTGGTTGTTAGGGGAGAGTGAGGCTGGATGAGCTGCGTCTGAGGCGGAGTGATCAGGATGCATCCCAAATGGCACCCTATGCTAAATATGGTGCACTACCTTTTGATCAGGGCCATTGTGCACTATGTAGGGAATAGGGTGCCATTTGCAAAGCAGGCCAGGGCTTTGAGGGCGGCGGTGCTGCGTCTGAGGTGGAGTGATCAGGGCTTTTGTCGGCTCCTGGATTTATGAGGCTAATGTGGAGGGAGGGGGCTGCAGATCACAGTTAGTGCTACTTCCTCTGTAGAGCTGCTGAACACAGTCTCTCTCCATCCCTCTGCTATACACACACAGCTGTATTAAACAGTAGGGCTGCAGCTAGCTTCCTATTTAGATTCAGTTACTTACAGTATTGTGCACCACAAAGTTAGTACCATAGAAATAAAATCAACCATTAATGACTCTGTAACCACACACTACCAACCCATTGACTTGAATGGGGATACCAATTCTAGTGATTTTATTTTGAAGGCTGGTACCCCATATAAGCAAGTGGTGTAAGTATGTACACTCTTAGAAAAACATGTACTATCTAGAGCCTTAAAGAGTTCTTTGGCTGTCCCCATAGGAGAACCGTTTGAGAACCGTTTTCCACAGAGGGTTCTACATGGAAGCAAAAATGGTTCTACATGGAAGCAAAAATGGTTCTCCTATGGGGACGGCAAAAGAACACTTTTGGAATCTTTTTTTCTGAGAATGGAGGGGGATGTAGATCATATGAACTTCAGATTCCTCATCATACTCAGACTGTCCAGTGAACTCAACATTATGTCCTCAATTAGATATGGCCCTACAAACAATCCTAATATTCTCTTCCTCCTAAACACTTGCCCTAAGGCTACTGTATGTGTATGCAATAGTATCAAATCATTCATATCCTCATCTGTATATTTACAGTGTTTCCTACAACATCTAGCATGTCAAAGTATCCTTTTTTTAATGATACTTGGCACGTCTCCTCTAGGGGCTGATCCATTCCATGACTCCTTTCATTGTAGTTCATTGCTGTAAGCCCACCACCACCACCACCATCCCCACCACTGCAGATATCTAACCCGCTCTCTCCTCTGTGTACAGGTTATGTGGGTATGCAACTTGTGCCGAAAACAACAAGAAATCCTAACCAAGTCGGGGGCGTGGTTCTACAGCAGCGCCGCAGGGCCACGGGGCGGGTCTGAGGGCCTCAGGGGTCGACGTCACGAGGAGGCCCCCCAGGAGAAGAAGGCCAAACTGCAGCAGGATCTCCTCTACCAGGGGCCCCCAGGGGACGTAGCAGCAGACAGAAGCAGACCTCCCGGGCTCCCCAGACAAGGCTCCCTCAACAACGGCTCAGGGCTGAGGCACTCAGGTCCAGGACAGGACATAGACAGGTGAGTCCAGTGTGTGTGTGTGTAAGGTTGTGTGTGTTAAACACATTTGAACAATTCCCTCTGGGATTTGAGCTGGATTAAACATTTTGATCTTTATTGTGGAGGAAAACTCTCTGTTAAAAGTGAAACCTGTTAGAGGAGAGTGGGGTAAGTTGAGCCAAAGGGTTAGTTGAGCCACCCCTTGTTTCTAGGAAACCATACACAAAATGAATAATGTGACCAAATATTTAGTATGAGGTCATCATTTCATGGAGTCTGTGAAGGAAGAAACCACATGGAAAATTGATAAGGAAGTTAGGTAAAAAAAAAAACTGATTTTCACAAAGTCAAATGAATTTATTGTGTTATAGGTTTCATGATGCTTGCATCTAAACCAAATAAGATAGTTTTAAGATGGTTTTATACGTCAGTTAGGGTCTCCATAAGCTTCAATATGAGGTCCTAAACCTAGCATGAAAGTGCATCCTTCTAACTGTGTGGGCTATTATTGTCAAAATGTTTGCCTTTTTGGGGTAAGTTAAACCAAGGGCCACCATACACCATACAAATTCTGATTCTATTTAGTCCGTTTTAAGAATAATATACATAGTATTTTTGTAATGTGTCATGCCTATAGCATGAACTCAGGAGTGCATTTTTATTGTTACAGAGCAGACATCATCATGTCCTGTGTACACAAATGTAAAACAAGCAGGGGTCTAGCCCCCCCTTGAAGTTCTTGAAAGAGCAGCCAAGGAAGTGAGATAAAGGAAGAGGTTCATTTGAGCAGCGGCACGGGATGAACAAATAGACTGAATGACACTGAAGAGGTACATGGACAAAAAAAACATGAAAATGTACCTGTGCGAAACAGAGGCAATGATAGACTAGCAGAAGCACACAAGGTCTTATCTGATGACATGGAATCTGAGCTTGCTAAACATAGTAAACATCTTGAGGACCAGTTTCATGGGCTTAGTATCCTCAAATGCAGAGAACTTGTCTATGAATTGGCACATCGAAACAACATCCCTGTCCTAGACCAACTGGTCAAGAAATGGTAGGGTAAGTGATATTGAACAATTTAGGCATACAGTTGAAGTCATAAATGTCGTGTCTTTGGCATCATTAAAACTGAAGACTTATTTATCAAATAACTCTCTGTAATTATTATTACGCGATTAAACTGATTAATCATGTAACTGTAATTAACTAGGAAGTCAGGGCACCAAAGAAAATATTCAGATTACAAAGTTATAATTTTCCTAATATAACTTTCAGATATTTTAATATCTGATCAATTAGTCTTTGAATTAATGAATTATTATTTACCTCACATTAGTCTCATTCCAAATGTCGTAAATTGTTGGTTATCTGCACAAACCCAGTCTTCACTATGAGTCATCCATACATCAATTGTCTTAAAATCATTTATTTACTAACTAGGTAATTCACAGAAATGCATAACAAACAGTAGATATGGTTACAAGAAATGATAGAGGAATGTGCCCTAGTGGGCTAAACCGGCATGGCGGCTTGTTAGACAAAAGGGGAGTGGGGGGTCAGCGGAGGAGACACTCCAGAGTTGAATATTATAACAATTGAAATGCTAATCCTTTGCACATGAACGCTAACTCATTCGGGAACAATTGCAATCAATATATATATTTACGCTCAGTGTGTCGTCGAGATCTCTGTTGAAAAGTTTGTTTCTGTTGGAGAGTCTGTCCTCCCTCTCTCTCTCTCTCTCTCTCTCTCTCTCTCTCTCTTGGTTAGAATGGATAGTTCAGAGTGACATTCATTCATGTCGTTATAGGATAGATGTTTCGGCGGTTGTCGGTCTTCGCGTTCAATGATACCGAATTCCTAGCTGCAGACTAGTAATTAATATCAAAGACTTGTTCTTATTCTGTCGGTATCGATAGTCTAAGAGTTTAACCTCTCTAGGGTAGGTGGCACCAAATCGTCCCACCTACGTAACAGCCAGTGGAATCCTGTGGCGCGTTATTCAAATACCTTAGAAATGCTATTACTTCAATTTCTCAAACATATGACTATTTTACACCATTTTAAAGACAAGACTCTCGTTAATCTAACCACACTGTCCGATTTCAAAAAGGCTTTACAAACGAAAGCAAAACATTAGATTATGTCAGCAGAGTACCCAGCCAGAAATAATCAGACACCCATTTTTCAAGCTAGCATATAATGTCACAAAAACCCAGAAGACAGCTAAATGCAGCACTAACCTTTGATAATCTTCATCAGATGACACACCTAGGACATTATGTTATACAATGCATGCATGTTTTGTTCAATCAAGTTCATATTTATATCAAAAACCAGCTTTTTACATTAGCATGTGACGTTCAGAACTAGCATACCCCCCGCAAACTTCCGGCGAATTTACTAACAATTTACTAAATTACTCACGATAAACGTTCACAAAAAGCATAACAATTGTTTTAAGAATTATAGATACAGAACTCCTCTATGCACTCGATATGTCCGATTTTAAAATAGCTTTTTGGTGAAAGCACATTTTGCAAAATTCTAAGTAGATAGCCCGGCATCACAGGGCTAGCTATTTAGACACCCAGCAAGTTTAGCCTTCACCAAACTTGATTTACTATTAGAAAAGTTTGATTACCTTTGGTGTTCTTCGTCAGAATGCACTCCCAGGACTTCTACTTCAATAACAAATGTTGGTTTGGTCCCAAATAATCCATAGTTATGTTCAAACAGCGGCGTTTTGTTCGTGCGTTCAAGACACTATCCGAATGGTAAATAAGGGTCACGAGCACGGCGCATTTCGTGACAAAAAAATTCAAAATATTCCATTACCGTACTTCGAAGCATGTCAACCGCTGTTTAAAATCAATTTTTATGCAATTTTTCTCGTAAAAAAGCAATAATATTCCGACCGGGAATCTGCGTTTAGGTAAATAGACAACAGAAAATAAAGCACGGGATCGACTCGTGCACGCGCCTAAGCCCATTATCCTCTTATCGGCCACTTGCCAAAAGCATAAATGTGTTTCAGCCTGGGGCTGGAATGACATCATTCAGCTTTTTCCCGGGCTCTGAGAGCCTATGGGAGCCGTAGGAAGTGTCACGTTACAGCAAAGATCCTCAGTCTTCAATAAACAGAGACAAGAAGTACAAGATCTTGTCAGACAGGCCACTTCCTGTTCAGAATCTTCTCAGGTTTTTGCCTGCCATATGAGTTCTGTTATACTCACAGACACCATTCAAACAGTTTTAGAAACTTTAGGGTGTTATGCATATTGTAGTTACTGGGTAGGAGTAGTAACCAGATTAAATCGGGTACGTTTTTTATCCGGCCGTGTAAATACTGCCCCCTAGCCCTAACAGGTTATCCACGTGGTATGCTTAAAAGTTCAGCAAGACAACTGCATGGTCTGCAACCTTTAGCCATCTCGTAATTGAGGTAAGCTTGGTCTCCTCTCAAACCTTGGCCCTCTCGTTATCGAGGTAAGCTGGTCTCCTCTCAAACCTTGGCCCTCTCGTTATCGAGGTAAGCTGGTCTGGTGATAGAAAACCTAGGTGGGGGTTTTATTCGGGACATAGAAAAAGGCTGTCTCATGACGCCAGGTCCTGTCTGTGCCCCTGGGGGCGTGCCAATGACTTAGTGAAACTTTAAACAGAAATACAATTCTCTCACATTAACATCATTACATAGCATCCCATCATCTCACAAATAGCTTCATCCTTATTCATTTATTTATACAACCATTAGATGTAAGTCTCATACCTGAGACTCTTCTATAAACATGGTTATGGTAATGTGGCAGTATTGTCTCTCATGAGTTTCACAAAATTGTACCAAACGGACCAGTTCGTAGCTGAATTCTTCACCGATCTTTTATACCTTCTCCAGAACATAAATGTCGTTCGTTTCTCCAGTTCTGTGAGGTGGAAGAAATTCCTTTGTTCTCTCTATGAAACTCACTCTCTCTCAAAACTGTGGCCATGAGGAGAGGATCTCCTCCAGGAATTTACGACCTCTCTTACAGAGCCTGGTGAAAGGGGTATAGAGATGGAGAGGGGGATCGTGCTCGCTGTACCCAAAGAGGGCAACGTCATGACATAAGTTTACATACACTTAGGTTGGAGTCATTAAAACTCATTTTTCAACCACTCCACAAATTTCTTGTTAACAATCTATAGTTTTGGCAAGTCGATTAGGACATCTACTTTATGCATGACACAAGTAATTTTTCCAACAATTGTTTACAGACAGATTATTTCACTTACAATTCCCTGTATCACAATTCCAGTGGGTCAGAAGTTTACACTAAGTTGACTGTGCCTTTAAACAGCTTGGAAAATTCCAGAAAATTATGTCATGGCTTTAGAAGTGTCTGATAGGCTAATTGACATCATTTGAGTCAATTGGAGGTGTACCTGTGGATGTATTTCAAGGCCTACCTTTGCTTGACATCATGGGAAAATCAAAAAAGATTTGCCACAACCTCAGATTTTTTTTTTGGTAGACCTCTACACGTCTGGTTCATCCTTGGGAGCAATTTCCAAATGCCTGAAGGTACCACGTTCATCTGTACAAACAATAGTACGCAAGCATAAATACCATGGGACCACGCAGCCATCATACCGCTCAGGAAGGAGACGCGTTCTGTCTCCTAGAGATGAACGTACTTTGGTGCGAAAAGTGCAAAGTCAAGGTATTGGAGTGGCCATCACAAAGCCCTGACCTCAATCCCATAGAAAATTTGTGGGCAGAACTGAAAAAGCGTGTGCAAGCAAGGAGACCTACAAACCTGACTAAGTTACACCAGCTCTGTCAGGAGGAATGGGCCAAAATTCACCCAACTTATTGTGGGAAGCTTGTGGAAGGCTGCCCGTAATGTTTGACCCAAGTTAAACAATTTAAAGGCAATGCTACCAAATACTAATTGAGTGTATGTAAACTTCTGACCCACTGGGAATGTAAAAGCTGAAATAAATCATTCTCTCTACTATTATTCTGACATTTCACATTCTTAAAATAAAGTGTCGATCCTAACTGACCTAAGACAGGGAATTTTTACTAGGATTAAATGTCAGGAATTGTGAAAAACTGAGTTTAAATGTATTTGGCTAAGGTTTATGTAAACTTCTGACTTCAACTGTACATTTAAGATATAAAGTATATTTGGAAAGTATTCAGACCCCTTGACTTTTTCCAGATTTTGTTACATTACAACCTTATTCTAAAATGGATTCAATAAAAGAAAATCATCATCAACCTACACACAAACTGAACAATCAGGGGAGAAGGGCCTTGGTCAGGGAGGTGACCAACAACCCAATGGTCACTCTGATAGAACTCCAGAGTGCCTCTGTGGAGATGGGAGAACCTTCCAGAAGGACAACCATCTCTGCAGCACTCCACCAATCAGGCCTTTATGGTTGAGTGGCAAGACGAAAGCCACCCCTCAGTAAAAAGCACATGACAGCCCACTTGGAGTTTGCCAAAAGGCATCTAAAAGACTCTCAGACAATGAGAAACAAGATTCTCTGGCCTGAATACCAAGCATCACGTCTGGAGGAAAGCTGGCACCATCCCTACGGTGAAGCATGGTGGTGGCAGCATTATGCTGTGGGGATGTTTTTCAGAGGCAGGGACTGTGAGACAAGTCAGGATCGAGGGAAAGATGAACAGAGCTAAGTACAGAGAGCTCCTTGATGAAAACCTGCTCCAGAGCGCTCAGGACCTCAGACTGGGGGCGAAGGTTCACCTTCCAACAGGACAACAACCCTAAGGACACAGCCAAGATAACGCAGGAGTGGCTTCGGGACAAGTCTCAGAATGTCCTTGAGTAGCCCAGCCAGAGCCCAGACTTGAACCTGATCTAACATCTCTAGAGAGACCTGAAAATAGCTGTGCAGCAACGCTCCCCATCCAATCTGACAGAACTTGAGAGGATCTGCAGAGAATAATGGGAAAAACTCCCCAAATACAGGTGTGCCAAGTTTATAGCGTCATACCCAAGAAGACTCGAGGCTGTAATCGCTGCCAAAGGTGCTTCAACAAAGCACTGAGTAAATGGTCTGAATAGTTATGTAAATGTAATATTTCAGTTTTTAAAATATTTTTTATATTTGACAACATTTCTAAAAACCTGTTTTTGCTTTGTCATTATGGCGTATTGTGTGTAGATTGATGAAACAATCAAACAATTTAATCCATTTTAGAAAAAGGCTGTAACGTATCAAAATGTGGAAAAAGTCAAGGGGTCTGAATACTTTCTGAATGCACTGTACAATATTCCATACCCCCATTCCATGAATTCAACTTTGACCTACCAGCACCATCCCCCACTGTTACAGGACACTATCACCCACTTACCCCAAGATGGCTCAATTTACCCTGTCCCTATGCTCAATTGACCCCATACCCAGGGTAAGTTGTGCCAAGAGACCACTTTTTTGGACAAGCTGTGTTTTCAAAACTGTTACGTTTACATGAATTCTAATTATTTCAAGGGATACACAACATCCTGAAATATATGTAGATATCTTTGTTAGAAAGAATTCTATATTTCCGTTGACATAGTGGTGCTAAATAAATAAAAAATGACTCAACTTACCCCACTCTTGCCTATAGCAAGCTGTGTCATGTGGTTGGTTAGGTTGAAATGCCTCTGGAGTTGTATTGGAGAGAGTGAGGGTCGGGGCCTGGGAAAAGTGTAGGGTAAAATAAAAATCATAAAAGCTATGGCTCCTAGCAAATGACTTATTTTTTGGGAACGGTAGACAGTTTGATCATACAGATGTGTACGCATGAGGCCCATGATGCAGGAAAGACACATGGACACCGCTACCTAAAATAAGTCCAGCATTGACACACCCAAACACACAGACACAGACAAACAAACACACACACACACACACACGTAAATATACTAAAATACACCCACACACAACTACACATAAGCACAATACTGACACACAGACACACACGTACAAGCACACACCCACACACTATACTCCCACACTGGATGACTGGTGTCTTTCATCTTTCCCCTTAAGTCAAACTCAGCTAGAGGGATTCCCTAGCTGGTGAACTGACTGATGATGACTATAATACTGCATTCACTGTGTCTTCCTTTGAAGCAGCAGAAACCAGACATGCTGAAGAAGCCCTTGGCTGCAACTCATCACAATAACTAGATAGACCTTTTGTCCAACTGTTCTCTAGGTATGTTTTAGCCAGGTACAGATAGTACAGGAAGATGTTGGGAAAGATCTTCCTGGCTGTATGATGTCACTGTTGTCACAAGGGAAAGTTGGAGACTGTACTGTTTCTTCCAAAAATGTACGCAAAATAGATCACAATCGGGATCTACATGTTTAAATAAAGAATAAGAAAATAGACTGGCTGTTGGATTACACTTCTATGCTGTGCTTGTGAATCCTTTTTCTCTGTGCCTTGGCTTGCTTGTGTCATCACAGCTGATTTATTGTAATTCCATTAATGACCACACGGTGTCTCCTTCCTCTCTCCATAGTCCACTGACACGGAGCGAGAGAGAGAGACCCTGCACACATTTTTCTAGTGCATCTCATACAGCAGAAATATGTTCCTCTAGTCCCCTCATTGTGTCATTCTGAGTCGGTACTCTGTAGTCCAGACCTGGGTTCAAATAGTATTTGTTTTCTATCAAATATTTACTTGCGCTCGATTGAGCTTGACTGATGCAAAAGGAACCAACAGAATAGCCCCAAACATATAAAACCCTGCCCATCTGGAACTCTAGACAGGTTCAATCAAATGCTCATTGTATTTGAAGGAAAACGAATGCTGTTTGAACCCAGGCAGGTCTGGACGGTATTTCCAACAGTTCCATAACCCAGGGGTCAGTCATGGTGAGCTGCCCTGGGAGGAACAGATGTCCTCTTCCCACTCTCTCTGCTATCCTGCAATTCTGCCTCTCTGATCCTATCTGCCCCTCCCTGCTCCTTCCTGTCCTCCTTGCTCCTCCCTCCTCCTCTCTGCTCCTCCCTGCTCCTCTCTTTTCCTCTCTGCTTCTCCCTGCTCTTCTCTTCTCCTCTCTGTTCCCATCTCCTCCTCTCTGCTCCTCTCTTCTCATCTTCTCCTCTTTGCTCCTCCCTACTCCTCTTTGCATCTCTCTGCTCCTCTCTTCTCCTCTCTGCTCGTCCCTCCTCCTCTTCTCTTTTCCTCTCTGCTCCTCCCTCCTCTCTGCTCCTCTCTTTTCTTCTCTCATCCTCTCTGCTCTTCTCTTTCCCTCTCTTCTTCTCCCTCCTCTCTGCTCCTCTCTTTTCCTCCCTCCTCTCTGCATTGCTCTCCTCCTCTCTGTTCCTCCCTCCTCCTCCCTCCTCCTCTCTGCTCCTCCCTCCTCCTCCCTGTTCCTCTATGCTCCTCTCCTCTCTTCTCTTCTCTACTTCCCCCTCTCTGCACCTCTCTGCACCTCCCTGTTCCTCTATGCTCCTCTCTTCTCCTCTCTGCTTCTCCCTCTTCACCTCTCTGCACCTCCCTGTTTCTCTATGCTCCTCCCTCTCCCTGTTCCTCTCTGCTCATCTCTGTTCCTCTCTGCCCACTGGAACAGGCTTCCTGATGGGAAGAGAGGGATTGTGGGCCGTATGTCGTGTTATCCGGTGCACTGTAGGCCCAGTGGGTGATTCACTCCACAGAGAGGCTTTCCACACACCACATACTGTACATGCAGCCACACACACACACACACACACACACACACACACACACACACACACACACACACACACACACACACACACAGAAGGTGTGTTTCACTCGACCCCATTCTTCCTCCGCGCCTGTTCCTCTGTCGACCTTGTAAAGGTGTACCTGATGGGCCGCGTCCCCCCTAGTCCTTCACTGGGACAAACAAGCCTTTACCGTACTGTAGCCACTGTGGGGTTAGAGACACAACTCATTAAGCCTGTGTCCTCTCCCTCCCATTACGACCTTGTGTTGGGCTCTTTTTACTCCCAGACACACAGTAAGAAAAATATTAATATTGACAATATTGACAGAGAACAATATTGACAATATTCTGCCCACTTGGCAGTTGACTGTTGGTCACAAATATTAAGAAATGTGATGGTTTTCTGCTTCTGGTGAAAAGTAGTGCACTTCTGGTCAAAAGTAGTGCAGTATAATGGGAATAGGGTGCCATTTAGGACATATTCAAACAGATATTGGAGTAGGACTCTGGGACATGTCTAGCAGAGTGTAATTTATTGAAACTGTTTTACCTTATAAGGTTTTAAAGGAGCAATGTGTAATAATAACTAACTAGCTGCTATGAAGCAATCTGCATTTTAACAATGAGAATTCTCACTATTTAACAGAATTCAGCAAAATAAAGTTGTGTCACACACACACACATACACACACACACACACACACACACACACACACACACACACACACACACACACACACACACACACAGCATCTCACAGTCAACAAAGACAGCTAGTTAATTCTGAGGTTGTATTTGATTACCAGCTAGATCAGGCTGTGTGATGTGAGCTCAGAGCTCACTGTGTTGTTCGGTGGCTCTCTCTCTCTATATATTCATTGACTTTATGGCTGAGAGGGGGAATGGTAGCAGTGAGCGATTCTGGCTTTGGCAGCGCTGAGTTCAGCGGTGACACAAAACCGGAAATGGCCTGTCTGAGAACTCAGGGGATAATGGTGATGATGTATAAAATAGAACTCCCACTGCATAATCACCAAAAACCACTTTCATTAATCTAAAGAATGTGTAAATGAACTCAGAATCTATTCCACTGAAAGAGAAAGAGGAAAACCCAGCTGACAGCCTGTTTATAAGGTGAAATAACTTCAGAAAGGGTCCCATTTATCTTGGTCTCGGAGGAATCATTGAAATGAACACACAGATACACAACCTCCAGGACGACAAGGTAGTCAGGGTGTGGAGACACTGATGAAACAGCAATAATTAGGGTGGGATTAGAATATAATTACCTACTTGTGTTTCTCAAGGTTTCCCATGTTTATCTACCCAGCCCCAACCCTGGCTCAGCCTCAACCCTAGTCCCACCTAGCCCCAACCCTGGCTCAGCCTCAACCCTAGTCCCACCTAGCCCCAACCCTGGCTCAGCCTCAACCCTAGTCCCACCTAGCCCCAACCCTGGCTCAGCCTCAACCCTAGTCCCACCTAGCCCCAACCCTGGCTCAGCCTCAACCCTAGTCCCACCTAGCCCCAACCCTGGCTCAGCCTCAACCCTAGTCCCACCTAGCCCCAACCCTGGCTCAGCCTCAAACTAGTCCCACCTAGCCCCAACCCTGGCTCAGTCTAAACCCTAGTCCCACCTAGCCCCAACCCTGGCTCAGCCTCAAACTAGTCCCACCTAGCCCCAACCCTGGCTCAGCCTAAACCCTAGTCCCACCTAGCCCCAACCCTGGCTCAGCCTCAACCCTAGTCCCACCTAGCCCCAACCCTGGCTCAGCCTCAACCCTAGTCTCACCTAGCCCCAAACCTGGCTCAGCCTCAACCCTAGTCCCACCTAGCCCCAACCCTGGCTCAGCCTCAACCCTAGTCCCACCTAGCCCCAACCCTGGCTCAGCCTCAACCCTAGTCCCACCTAGCCCCAACCCTGGCTCAGCCTCAAACTAGTCCCACCTAGCCCCAACCCTGGCTCATCCTCAACCCTAGTCCCACCTAGTTCCAACCCTGGCTCAGCCTCAACCCTAGTCCCAGCTGAGCCCCAGCCCCAACCCTATACCCCAGCCCAGCCCTGGCTCAGCCTCAACCCTAGTCCCAGCTGAGCCCCAGCCCCAGCTTCAGCCCCCAGCCCAGCCCCAACCCTGGCTCAGCCTCAACCCTAGTCCCAGCTGAGCCCCAGCCCCAACCCCAGCCTCAGTCCCCAGCCCAGCCCCAACCAAGTTCAGCACATTAGTATTGTATTAGTTAGCAGGACAAGAGAAACACAGCAAGCCAACATGAGCTTAAATCCAGCCCCTTACTTGTTACATTGGGGTCATGAAGTGAGATGGGTGTTTCCCACCCAAGCTAATGGAGGTACCTGCAGAGAGGCATTACGGTGTGCCTGATAATGCAGCAGCATGAAGGGCATAGTGAGTCCTCAGTCCTGTTGACCAAGTCACCAATACATCTGGATGTTTTAAGTGACCTAATATTATATTAAATCCACCTTTTATTCATCAAATGAACCTCTGTGTAAATGACAGAATAACTGTATGCTTGGTGTTTATTCTGATCGTTATATAAACCATTGATCAGAGAGAAGTGCAAATCACATCTAGGCATCTTTAGGCAATAAGGCACAGGGTGTGGTATATAGGCACAACACAATGCGGAGTGCCTGGACACGGCCCTTAGCCGTGGTATATTGGCCATATATCACAAACCCCAGAGGTGCCTTATTGCTATTATTAACTGGTTACCAATGTAATAAGAGCAGTAAAAATAAATGTTTTGTCATACCCATGGTATATGGTGTGATATACTACGTCTGTCAGCCAATCAGAATTCAGGGCTCGAACCACCCAGTTTATAAAATTGAATATAACTTTCTTATACAGACGCTGTGCATCCATCCATCCATGCTGGCCTTCACTCACATTTCTGTCTAGCCACTTACTTGTCTTCTGTGTTAAAGGGCCCTTTGCTTAATGTCTGTAACTCCCATATGAGCGTGCTGCTCCCCTGTCCTCCCACTGAGGATCATCCAGTCTGATTTATGAGTAAACTCTGTCAGACCCATTAGATTGGAATCCCTTCCTCCACCTTTTCTTTCTCTTCCCTTTCTCAGACTCTCTCCCCCTCTCCCCTCCCCTCTCCCAGAGGAAGTAGAATGCCTTGTCCTCCTCCCTTATTACTTATGAGAGCTGATGGTTGGCAGTCATATATGGCAAAAGCACTGACGACAGCATCTCTGCGCGCCCATGTATTGTATCTGCGTGCGCGGTCCAGAGTATGAGAAAGAGAAGGATACAGCAAGCGTGTGCGTGAACGAATGCTTGCGTGTTGTGTGTGTATGTATGTGTGTGTTTGTATGCGTGCTCTAATAGGCAGAGAGAAAGATGAGTTGAATATTGAGGCTGGCCCCGATGCACCGGTAAGTGAAGCTTGCTTTGCTGGAAGATGCCTCGCCGCTGCTTTTTTACCTCACCTCCACTGCAAAGAGATCCTGCTACAGCCCGATATATTTTGTCGGGTTAAGTTCGGAGCATTATGACTGTACATTCCAGCCTCGACAGCTTTTCATTTAAGGACTCTTTCTACCAAGATCAGGAGAAATATGGAACTTGATTGGCATCTTCGCGTTTAATGCGTCCCTGGAGATAGACAGACGCGGGTCCGGACGGAGAGCGAGGCAGCGCAGGTGGATGTATTGTGTTTGAGGAAAAGGGCCATACTGAGGATAAAAGACACGAAGGAAAAAGGAGGAAAATGCAGTTTGATACATTGCGTCAATTTTGTAGCTCCGTTCTATCCCATTTTAATGAGGCTTTTACGCCGCCTCAGAACATTCTGCAGACGGAGCTATTCGAGCAGGCGTTGAGCAACATCGGGTGAGTGATTCCTTTGTAAGAATGTGTGATTTATGATGGGCTTCCCCCGTTGGTATGTCAAAGGAGCATTCGAAGAGAGGGGGTTTCGCTTATTGATCCATCCGCAGCAGGCTATGCGAAGACGTCGCCTTCCTTCCGGGGAGTTGCAGTTGATATTGCTCCTCGCAGAGAGAGATAGAGAGAGAGAGATAGATAGAGAGAGAGAGATATATATAGAGAGAGATAGAGATAGAGATAGAGATAGGGGGTGTTGTTGGATGGAACGGTCGTGAAACAATACGGCTAAAATGTGATAATGCTGAGATGTGTGTGTGTGTGTGTGTGTGTGTGTGTGTGTGTGTGTGTGTGTGTGTGTGTGTGTGTATTTCTGTCTCGATGTACCGCTGCTGCCGCATGTGTGTGCTGCCGTCATAGGCTGCTCTGCCTGCTTGCGCGGATAACATTACGGTATGTCGTAATATTGCTCCAGCCTCGAATCATTTGAGTCATTTGTGACCCTCCTTTTCATACGCTATGCTATAGTAATTACCTCCATTCCTAACCCACACCAATACTGGATTCTTTCCCATGGCCATGTCAGCAGTTTTGTATTATCCTACAGTAACTGTGATTCTTGCTAAACACTGAAGATAATTAATGTAATTTACATATCATACATAATATTTTCGCTAAATAATCTTGGAAATTCAGCACACATACTGCCCAACCACTACACACTTATGCGGTATGGAGGAATTCCTGTAAATGTAATAAAATGTGTGTGTATATGATGTACAGCAGAGAATGGGATGTAGTCTCTGGAAAGAGAAAGCGCAGCAGGCATTTTGTAGCCCAGAAACAAGCCTATAGATACAACATGCATCTTTCCCTCATATTCTTTTTTCTTCTCTCTCCCTCAGAAATAATTCACAATGTGGCCTCGCTAGCTCTCTGCCCCCTCACATTACATATACCCAACAGCACAACACACTCACTCAGCCACGGAGGTGTGGTTTACACAGACAGCTGCCTATATGTGTTCCTACACTAGCCTATCATCATCATCATCATCGTCATCACATTTTGCAGATTTACATTTGATACTATTTAAAGGGATGCTTCAGGATTTTGGCAATGAGGCCCTTTATCTACTTCCCCAGAGTCAGATGAACACGTGGATACCATTATGATAAAGGACCTCATTGCCAAAATCCCAAAGTATCCCTTTCAGCCTATAAGGAGGATATGAGGATACGATAGTAGCCTAACTAACCCATATCCATCCAGACACATCAGTGGAGAGACAGGAAAGACTGGAGGACAGGCATTGCCCTGTCAGCATACTGTACTGTATATTAAAGGGCCAACTAAATCATGACCACTTGATACAAGATCAAGAGACTGTCACTGTTCCTCAAGGCCCATATTCATAAAGAGTCTCAGAGAAGGAGTGCTGGTCCCCCCCTGTCCATATAATCTCATTTCATATGATCTAAAAGGCAAAACTCATTCTAGATCAGCACCCAGAGGATCTCAGAGATTGAACGAGGGCCATTGTCTACCTTATGATTTACGGTGTAGAATTTGTCCAGTGATTTCTAGTAACCCACTGGGCACAGACGTCAGTTCAACGTCTAGTTTTGATTGACATTTTGTTGAGTAATGTGAATTCAAGGGAAAACCAACCACAGCAGACTCTCTCTCTCTCTCTCTCCCCCCCCCCCCCCTCTCTCTCTCTCTCTCCCCCTCTCTCTCTCCCCCCTCTCTCTCTCTCTCTCTCTCTCTCTCTCTCTCTCCCCTCTCCTCTCTCTCTCTCTCTCTCTCTCTCTGTCTCTCCCTCTCTCTCTCTCTGTCTCTCTCTCCCTCTCTCTCTCTCTCTCTCTCTGTCTCTCTCTGTCTCTCTCTCTACATGCTGTCTGCTGCCTCACTAATGGGTTCTGCATTGAGATCCATCTCTATGTGTTATGCATGTGTATGTCAGTAGAGGTTCTAATGGGGTCCACAATCTGTTCTTAGAAGTTGTGAATGAATGCTTCTGCGCCATGGCGTGGTGTGGGGTCGCTCCTCTCCTCCTCTCTGCTGTGGGCTGTATCAACCCATTGGCTTGACAGATTCCAGGAAACGCTTGCCTCCGACCAAAAGCTACACATGCAGCTGATGTCAAGCCTGATCACTGCATAATAGAGGTTGTGCAGCATTATTGGAATTGAATAAGTTGATTCAATACAACCCCCCCCCCCCCAAACGACTATGTTTACAACCTCACCATGTACCAGTTTGTTTATTATCAGTTATTATCAGTTTATTATCATGTGTCTCATCACATGAAGCCATTGACAGTGTCAGAACTGTTCTTCACTGTGCTCTCAGTCACTCAGCTAGTCATAGACCTCAATCATCATTTTACTTCCTCCCTCCTTTCTGCCAGTTATGAGGGTGCCATGGTAACTATGTTTGATCAATAGTAGTTCCTAGTGCTTTTTGAGGTCAGTTGGTTTCGGTTTGATAAAAAATAAAAACAAATCACGTTTTTTGATAATTTTTTTAAAACATTAAATATGCTATGCATTATGAGGGTTGAATGCTGTAACAACAAAGAATAAAACTATGAATAAAAGTCCTATGATGGTAGTCACTGGCCATTACTGCTTCTCACTTATTAACCAGCATTTATTCACATTTACTTTACTTTAATAAAATATTTCAGTTGTTGTGTATATTACATTTGTTTTATTTGATGACTTTATTATTTCATTCCAAGTCATGATCTCATCTCTATAGAGCTGCTGCCTATGCTGTCTGCCAAAATCACTATTTTAGTGGTTCTTCAAAGTAAATAATACTTTTATGACTGCTGAATACCAACTATCAATCACTTAGATCATGTATTTTCAGGTAGAGATACCTCACCAAGCAGCTGCTCTATCCCTCTCGATCACGCATTCTTCTTTCTTTTAGGTAGCAGGCGTAAAAGAAACATACTTGACATGTAGGTGCAATTATGGTCATTGTAGTTAATTACCAGGGTTTCTGCACTAAACTATGTAGAATATTGGCCGTTTGGAAACTACAACTCCCTACTACATCGCACAGTTCAGGGTTGATCTGATTTATCTCAGAAACTGCGTAATGTGCGCATTGAGCTCATGCAAAATAACAAATTAAATGGAATTTAAATAATTGAACCAATGTTGGTCAATTAGTTGTTTAAAACCCCAAAATAACCGAAATGTCGGTTAATCGCTCAGCACTAATCAATAGAGGGGATGAGGTGTCCCCTATCTGTTAATCCTGGTGTTAGTCTGGTTTGGTCTGGAACCAGGGAAGCCCTCCTTCCCCCCTCCCTCCCTCTCTCGCTCTCTCACTCACACTCTGTCTCTCTCCCACTCTGTCTGTCTGTCTCTCTCACTCTCACTCACTCTATCTCTCTCTTGTTCTTCTGCTTCTTCTAGCAAGAGTTTAGTGAAGTGGTGAGTGGGAAGATGGAGGGGAATACACAGTATGTGGATCAGGGGATTGGGGTTGAGTCTAGAGAGGTTGACATGAGGAGGAGGAAGATAAGAAGAGGAGGATGAAAAGGCAGAATACAAAATAAGCAGAGATGAGGAGGCAGGAGATAAGAGAGGAGCGGAGGAGGAGGAGGCTGAGATACACAGGCATCAGTCATCATAGTGACAAAGATAGAAAAGAGATAGACAGACAGGCTGCAGCTTTGGGACTCTGCCATCTGACTGTGAACAAGTCTCATTTGTACCCTATTTCCTACATAGTGCACTACGTATAAGGGCTCTATCCAAAAGTAGTGAACTAATACAGTATAGGAAATAGGGTGTAAGCAGACTAGAGACCAGAGTGGGAATCCATATGCTCTGCTCTTACAGGATAGACCTCTTGGGTATGTCCCTGCCGCTGAAAAACATCCCCACAGCATGATGCCGCCACCACCATGCTTCACCGTAGGGATGTTGCCAGGTTTCCTCCAGGTTTCCTCCAGACGTGACGCTTGGCATTCAGGCCAAAGAGTTCAATCTTAGTTTTATCAGACCAGAGAATCTTGTTTTTAATGTTCTGAGTGTCCTTTAGATGCCTTTTGGCAAACTCCAAGCGGGCTGTCATGTGCCTTTTACTGAGGAGTGGCTTCCGTCTGGCCACTCTACCATAAAAGCCTGATTGATGGAGTGCTGCAGAGATGGTTGTCCTTCTGGAAGGTTCTCCCATCTTCACAGAGGAACTCTGGAGCTCTGTCAGAGTGACCATCGGGTTTTTGGTCACCTCCCTGACCAAGGCCCCCGATTTCTCAGTTTGGCTGGGCAGCCATCTCTAGGAAGGGTCTTGGTGGTTCCAAACTTGTTCCATTTAAGAACGATGGAGGCAACTGTGTTCTTGGGGACCTTCAATGCTGCAGACATTTTTTGGTTCCTTTCCCCAGATCTGTGCCTTGACACAATCCTGTCTCAGAGCTCTACGGACAATTCTTTCGACCTCATGGCTTGGATTTTGCTCTGACATGTACTGTCAACTGTGGGACCTTATATAGACAGATGTGTGAGCCTTTCCAAATCATGTCCAATCAAATTAATTTACCACAGGTGGACTCCAATCATGTTGTAGAAACATCTCAAGGATTGTCAATGGAAACAGGATGAACCTGAGCTCAATTTTGAGTCTCATAGCAAATGGTCTGAATACTTATGTATATAAGGTATTTCTGTTTTTTATTTTTAATAAATTAACAAACATTTCAAAAAAACTGTTTTCACTTTGTCATTTAGGGGGTATTATGTGTAGATTGATGAGGAAATGTTTTTATTTAATCAATTTTAGAATGAGGCTGTAACGTAACAAAATGTGGAAAACAGGAAGGGATCTGAATACTTTGAGCCAGAGAGAGAGAGCCACCCATCCATAGGCACAACAACAAGGGTTATAAAGCAACGAGGTTTAATTGCAGTTTGTAGTTGGTCACAGGATAGCAGTGCTCGCGTAGTAGGGTACACATGATGTCAGGACACCACACAAACAAAAATACATATAGTGCTGCTACACCTAGGAACGGCCATGCTCCTCGAGGAAAGCGAAGCACACAGAGGGTCGTGGCGCGAACAGGGAGCACAACAAGAGATAGACAACAGAGGACAGTCTCGGAATGTGACAGGGACATCTGGGTTCTTTCATGCTCACACAGCGACACTGATTCTCTCAAAAGGACTGAGTTTGCGTTTGTGTGTGTAAGGATCAGCTTTATTATGTCATTAATGGCCAGGAATAGTAACATTTCAGTAAAGCCCAGCAAGGGGGCTTTTCAGGCCTTCTTTAGTGGATGTGTACTGTACGGACATCCTCCACTGCCTGAGGTCCCAAACTCTGTCTCATCCGGCTGATGGGACTGTTATGAAAAGAAGGTGGCTGAGTGGCATTCAAAGTGGTGTGTGCATTTCTGTGTGTGTGTGTATGAGAGGGGCATCTCTAAGTTGTGTGTGTGTTCATGAATTCGAAACGTGTCCCAAAGGGGCGTTTCTTCTTTGAAAAGCTTCTCTTTCAGCTGTGAACCAGATGTCTGATTTCATCCTGTTCTTTTTCTTCAATAGAGAGAGAAATTGTAAACACTGCATGTATGGATGTGGTGTACTTATATGTGTTGACGTGAAGTTGATTGTCAATGTCATAAGGCATTTATGATATATGTATGTAGTTAATATAGGGTGGCTGGTAGCCTAGCGGTTAGAACGTTGGGCCATTAACTGAGAGGTCACTAGTATGAATCCCCGAGCCGACAAGGTGAAAAATCTGCCGATGTGCCCTTGAGCAAGGCACTTAACCCCTTGTCTCAGGGGGAGTGGGATATGCAAAAAAGCGTGAAACAGGACAAAATATATAATCACCGACCAAATATATAATTATTATTTTGTTCTAACTATATATTTTTTCACATGTGATTATCGCACACTCACGCCTGCAAACACACACACATACACACACTGATGACATATCTGACACACATTAGCCCCTACCAAGTGGAACGTTATCACCACATCAAGCCTCGTTAGCTCACATGAAATACAATCAACACTTACTGTGTTTGTGTGTATGTGGCTGTGTGTGTGTGTGTGTGTGTGTGTGTGTGTGTGTGTGTGTGTGTGTGTGTGTGTGTGTGTGTGTGTGTGCGTGTGTGTTTTACACTAAACACTGCTCCCTTTTTAAAATCACTGAATAAATTCACAATGGACCTAATGGCGCAATATCATATCTTTTGTTATCCGATGAATACCCACAATTCTCTGGCTTTGACCCAATTTCATTTCTATTTCATGCTCAGATTTATTCAATTACCCAGAAATACATGATAACCAACGTGATAAAGAAACAATCAAGAAATCTTCATCTAAACATCTCCATCCAGTGAGCTACATCTGCTTTTAGTTTTAAAGCACCGTATTGCTGGAACAGAATTCTAAGTACATGTCACCTTAATGTTCTGGTGACATTTGGGCACGTTAGAGTACTGAATGGGGACTTATTTGTGGAGGAATGTAACTGTTTTTCTGCGTGATCTGTGATGTTTTACACATGCTTCCCATGACTGTGTTTTTGTATTTGAGTGTATATTTTCTGTATAATTATATTGTATTGTGCAGCGCACATTTGAAAACGAGACCTAGGTCTGAATATATCTTCCCTGGTAAAATTAAACTCCTAGCCCCACTCCAATCCTCTTCTACGATATTGATTTGGAGGCTCAATGAGACTAATTATTGCCATATTTTGCAATCATTGCACTATGATGCACTGTGGTAGGCTCTCTGTCTCTCTCTCTGTCTCTCTCTCTGTCTCTGTCTCTGTCTCTGTCTCTGTCTGCCCCGCATGTGTACATTAAGACTCCGTTCTCCATTTGTGTTGCAAATGAACTGGTCTGTGAGAGGATTCAACGAGCCTGGGTGTCTGGAGGAGAGGGAAGAGGGTGAGAGGGGCTGCTGAGAAGTAATCAAAAGATCCTCTTCCTGGCAGGCTTATGCTGAGTAAACATGGAGGGAGCAACTGTAATAGGTCTGGGGGTAGCTGGTGCAGAGATGAGTAATACACGTCATTTTGCTCAAGACTTACAAATACAAGTCGATAATACCTAGCCCACAATACGGGCCGTAAATACAACAAACAAACACGCACAAGAACCATGGGCAAACAGAGGGTTAAATAATGAACATGTAATTGGGGAATTGAAACCAGGTGTGTAAAACAAAGACAAAACAAATGGAAAATGAAAAGTGGATTGGCGATGGCTAGAAGGCCGGTGACGTCGACCGCCGAACGCCGCCCGAACAAGGAGAGGGACCGACTTCGGCGGAAGTTGTGACAGCAACACCTCCTGTCCTCCCCTCTCCTCTCTGTTATTTCTGGAGACTGCTGCCTGCCCAGCATTAATGAAGCTGCATATAATATGAATTTAATTCAGTGTGTTTACTAGTTCATTAGGTTTTAGGATAGCAGTTGATTTGATCTCCTGTGGTGGTGGTGAGAGAGGAAGGAAGGAAGCAGACTTTGAAGATGATGATGATTTTTTTACCATGCAGGCAAGCTCCCCATTTATTTCCCCCCCCCCCCGCTTTATGGCGAAGTTTGCTGCACAGTTTGTCAGTAAAAAAAAAAAGAATCTTCTTGTCACCTACTGTACACTCAACTTACTTCCACTAGACCACTCCACTGGACCACTCCACTAGACCACTCCACTGGACCACTCCACTGGACCACTCCACTGGACCACTCCACTGGACCACTCCACTAGACCACTCCACTAGACCACTCCACTAGACCACTCCACTGGACCACTCCACTGGACCACTCCACTGGACCACTCCACTGGACCACTCCACTAGACCACTCCACTGGACCACTCCACTGGACCACTCCACTGGACCACTCCACTGGACCACTCCACTGGACCACTCCACTGGACCACTCCACTAGACCACTCCACTAGACCACTCCACTAGACCACTCCACTGGACCACTCCACTGGACCACTCCACTGGACCACTCCACTGGACCACTCCACTAGACCACTCCACTGGACCACTCCACTGGACCACTCCACTGGACCACTCCACTAGACCACTCCACTGGACCACTCCACTAGACCACTCCACTGCTCTATGAGGCTATAGCGGAACTAGACTTCAAGGGCATTTTGGAATTTGAAGATAACTGTTGTCAAAGATAACAGTCAAAGATGAAACGATTTTCAAACTCAAGCCTCTCTCTTCTAGGACTTTTAAGATCACTGCCAGCCAGCATGTATCAGAGGCCCTGTCCCAAACAATTACCATTAACATGTCATGTACAGGTCATTGTCGTGTACTCTGTTGTGTGGGGCACTGGAAGGGCTTTGCAAAGGCAGGGAGGATTCACTGATTCAGGCAGTGGACTGCTAGCCTGTTCCCAGATCAGTTTATGCTGTTTTGCCAACTACTATAGTCATTGTCATAGGATTTGGCAAGACAGCACAAAAGGGTGCTGGGAACAGGCTTATGGTCTGCTGGACACAGGAGTCAACCTTTATTAGATTATAGCAGTTGGATCTCATGAGGAACCCAAGCCATTGCTGCAGTAGATGTAGGCCCACAGACAAGGACTTGCAAATTACATGTCTCTTCCAAACCCCAGCCTCTTCCATAATAGTGTATTTGTTTGCTTTCTGGCACCGGGCGAAATATGTACTCAGCTGAGGCTGTTCGATGTTTCCACGAGTGATATCCATCTGTAGCATGTGGGCGCTACCATCTCTCAGAAAGACAGAGAGTGAGTGTGAGGGCCGGGATGGGCCTTATGCATGCATGGCTGCCTGCCTTGGGCCATACAGCAGGGGCCATCATGGTGGCCTTCCAGGAGAAACTTCCACAGCAGCCCAGCCGCCCACCACTGGAGCTGTGACAGGGCAGGAACTACACACAGAATAACATGTAAAACTCACATATAATATACCACACTTACATTCAGAAGTGATTTATAGGATATCTGTGGATGGAACTCCCCACCTTCTGTATGGCCGGACCCACCCCATCCACCATACACTGTCCTCCAATACACCTTTGGAAAAGCATGGAACACACACACACCCCAGTCACTCTTACTAGAATACATTTTTTATAATTGATGGCTGTTAAAAATAGATCCTGTAGTGGTTATCTTGAACTGTGACCGAAGCAGAGGGCAGAGGCAATATCCAATGCTTACCGGTGTGGAACAAGGCTACATTTAAATTGAAAACGCTGAAATGAAATGGGGCTCCTTCATGTTTTCCTCATATGTTTTTGCTTTGTTGAATAATTGCTGTGTATTTTTCCTCAATATGAGTTGCCAGTTACTACTCACACAGTCTTCTTCAGAATATGGGCACCTACATGAGCGTGGTTTGCTTACTAAAGGTCTTTGCCATACTGAAGAGCTTATGTTCTAGAAGGTTCTAGAAGGCTCATATATCAGATCTCATAAGATTCTAGAGAGCTCATCAGATCAGATCTCATAAGGTTCTAGAGAGCCCATCAGATCAGATCACATAAGGTTCTAGAGAGCTCATCAGATCAGATCACATAACGTTCTAGAGAGCTCATCAGATCAGATCACATAAGGTTCTAGAGAGGAAGCGTTACTGTGTTTTAATCTCTACTGACTACACAGCACTAGTTAGTCACCAATCACCTTGTAGGGCTGCTTCTCATACTACCTGATTCTCCTGGTTCTCATACTACCTGATTCTCCTGGTTCTCATACTACCTGATTCTCCTGGTTCTCATACTACCTGATTCTCCTGGTTCTCATACTAGTTGATTCTCCTGGTTCTCATACTACCTGTTTCTCCTGGTTCTAATACTAGCTGATTCTCCTGGTTCTCATACTACCTGATTCTCCTGGTTCTAATACTAGTTGATTCTCCTGGTTCTCATACTACCTGATTCTCCTGGTTCTCATACTATCTGATTCTCCTGGTTCTTATACTAGTTGATTCTCCTGGTTCTTATACTAGTTGTTTCTCCTGGTTCTCATAATCCCTGATTCTCCTGGTTCTCATACTACCTGATTCTCCTGGTCCTAATACTAGTTGATTCTCCTGGTTCTAATACTAGCTGATTCTCCTGGTTCTCATACTACCTGATTCTCCTGGTTCTCATACTACCTGATTCTCCTGGTTCTCATAATCCCTGATTCTCCTGGTTCTCATACTACCTGATTCTCCTGGTTCTCATACTACCTGATTATCCTGGTTCTAATACTACCTGATTCTCCTGGTTCTCATACTACCTGATTCTCCTGGTTCTAATACTACCTGATTCTCCTGGTTCTCATACTACCTGATTCTCCTGGTTCTCATACTACCTGATTCTCCTGCTTCTCATACTACCTGATTCTCCTGGTTCTAATACTACCTGATTCTCCTGGTTCTCATACTACCTGATTCTCCTGGTTCTCATACTACCTTGTTCTCCTGGTTCTCATACTAGTGTCGTGTCTTTGGCATCATTAAAACTGAAGACATATTTATCAAATAACTCTCTGTAATTATTATTACGCGATTAAACTGATTAATCGTGTAACTGTAATTAACTAGGAGGTCGGGGCACCAAGGAAAATATTCAGATTACAAAGTTATAATTTTCCTAATATAACTGTCAGATATTATAATATCTGATCTATTAGTCTTTTGATTAATGACGTATTAGTTACCTCACGTAAGTCTCATTCCAAATGTCGTAAATTGTTGGTTATCTGCATGAACCCAGTCTTCACTATGAGTCATCCATACATCAATTGTCTTAAAATCATTTATTTACAATCTAAGTAATTCACAGAAATGCATAACAAACAGTAGATATCGTTACAAGAAATGATAGAGGAATGTGCCCTAGTGGGCTAAACCGGCATGGTGGCTTGTTAGACAAAAGGGGAGTGGGGCAGGCTGAGAAGACACTACAGAGTTGATAATTATAACAATTGAAATGCTAATCCTTTGCACATGAACGCTCATTCATTCGGGAATAATTGCAATCAATATATATATTTACACTCAGTGTGTCGTCAGGATCTTTGTTGAAAAGTTTGTTTCTGTTGGAGAGATTGTCCGCGCTCTCTCTCTCTCTCTCTCTCTCTCTCTCTCTCTCTCTCGTGGTTAGGATGGATAGTTCAGAGTGACATTCATTCATGTCGTCATAGACAGATGTTTCGTCGGTCTTCGCGTTCAATGATACCGAATTCCTAGCTGCAGACTAGTAATTAATATCAAAGACTTGTTCTTGTTCTGTCGGTATCGATAGTCTAAGAGTTTAACCACGTGGTATGGTTAAAAGTTCAGCAAGAGGAATGCATGGTCTCCAACCTTTAGCCATCTCGTAATTGAGGTCAGCTCGGTCTGGTGATAGAAAACCTCGGTGGGTGTTTTATTCGGAAGAGCAGAAAAGGGCCTGTCCCATGACGCCAGACCATAACTGTGCTCATGGGCGGTCCTCTGATTTAGTTAAGACTCCAAAGGGAATTGGAGTTTCCTTCATTAAACAGTCCAAAATCACATTACACAATTTCACAAACAGTTCCATTCTTATTCATTCATTTTATACAACCATTTAGATGTAAGTCTCATACCTGAGACTCTTCTGTAAACATGATTATGGTAATGTGGCCGTATTGTCTCTCATGAGTTTCACAAAATTGTACCAAACGGACCAGTTCGTAGCTGGATTCTTCACCGATCTTTTATACCTTCTCCAGAACCTCAATATTGTTCGGTTGTCAAGTTCTGTGAGGTAGAAGAATTCCTTTGTTTGGTCTATGAAAACTCACTCTCTCTCTATACTGGGGCCATGAGGCAGGATCTTCTCATAGGAATTTATGACCTCTTCTGACCACAGCAGCCTGGTGTGGGAGACAGAGGTAGGGGGATGGTGCATAGAAATCCCAAAGAGGGCAACGTCATGACACTAGCTTGTTCTCCTGGTTCTCATACTACCTGATTCTCCTGGTTCTAATACTAGTTGAGTCTCCTGGTTCTAATACTACCTGATTCTCCTGGTTCTCATACTATCTGATTCTCCTGGTTCTCATACTACCTGATTCTCCTGGTTCTAATACTACCTGATTCTCCAGGTTCTCATACTATCTGATTCTCCTGGTTCTCATACTACCTGATTCTCCTGGTTCTCATACTACCTGATTCTCCAGGTTCTCATACTACCTGATTCTCCTGGTTCTAATACTAGTTGAGTCTCCTGGTTCTAATACTACCTGATTCTCCTGGTTCTCATACTACCTGATTCTCCTGGTTCTAATACTATCTGATTCTCCTGGTTCTAATACTACCTGATTCTCCTGCTTCTCATACTACCTGATTCTCCTGGTTCTCATACTACCTGATTCTCCTGGTTCTAATACTAGTTGATTCTCCTGGTTCTCATACTACCTGGTTCTCCTGGTTCTCATACTAGGTGGTTTGCCTGGTTCTCCTGGTTCTAGTACTAGTTGATTCTCCTGGTTCTCTTTCTAATTGATTCGGCTGGTTCTCATACTAGCTGGTTCTTCTGGTTCTCGCAAAACTGCCTGCTCTCCACTGGAATATGTACTAGATTCAGTGGGGACATTTTATTCATTTGTTTTCAGTAGTGGTATTCTGAGTGTGCCCTCCAAAGGGCACTGGAGGACCTGGTAAATAAGGAAACAGATGATTTATTTATGGAACCTTCAAGCTGTACGTTAACTGTGCGTTGCCAGACAGGGTGTGTATGCTGTGTAGTGTGTGTGTGTGGCTGTTGCCTGGGTGCTTTGTTGGAAGTGAGGGACCTTGGTACTTGCTGAGCTGCTATTGGTGAGTGTATAAGAAGATGAGTCACATGACCTTGTGGAAGCTTCCCATTGCCTTGATGGACTGGTTTGCTGTGGAAGTAGACCGGATTGGCTAATAACTCAGGATTCGTAACCTGGTTGCTGTACTGTACTGTATGTAGTGCCTCTATTGAAATGCATGTTGTGAGAGAGGCTAGTGAGAGAGAATGTATGCGAGGGAAGCTGGCAGCCTATCCTTGAACCTGCTGCTTGTTTTGAACGGTCATCATCATCATTTATCAATGATGATTAAAAGATGAATAATGGCATACCATTCACCCGTATAGAGAGCTGTTCTCCCCCTCCTCTATCGGGACATCAGTGGAGTGGGTGGGACAAAGACAGAGGTTGGCTGTTTGTCCTTTTGTGCTGCCTGGCTGCAGCCTTGTCTGATAATGAGACCCACAGGGGTTGGTAGTAGGGGTAGGTGTTGTATGTGTGCAGTGCAGCCCCTGTGAAAAGAAGCCCAGGCACCTATACCCCACCCCTAGCCCTATACTCAAGCCCCAACCCCAGCTCCAGCCTTATACCCCAGTCCCAGCCCTATACCCCACCCCTATACCCTGACCCAATACTCCAGCCTCAGCCCCAGCGCTACTCTCTAGCTTCAGCCCCATCCCTACATCCTAGCTTCAGCCCTACCTCCAGCCTCAGCTCCAGCTTCCCTTCCATGCCCCATCCCTACATCCTGCCCCAGCCTCTCTCCCTACCACAGCCCCAGCCTCATCCTTCAGCCCCATCCCCACCCTCTCTGCCATACCCCACCTCTATCCTCAGGCCCATCCCTACATCCAGCCCATCTCTCTCCCCAGCTACCCCAGCCTCTCTCTTTCCAGCCCCATCCCCACCCTCTCTGCCATACCCCACCTCTATCCTCAGGCCCATCCCTACATCCAGCCCATCTCTCTCCCCAGCTACCCCAGCCTCTCTACTTCCAGGCCCATCCCCACCCTCTCTGCCATACCCCACCTCTATCCTCAGGCCCATCCCTACATCCAGCCCATCTCTCTCCCCAGCTACCCCAGCCTCTCTACTTCCAGACCCATCCCCACCCTCTCTGCCATACCCCACCTCTATCCTCAGGCCCATCCCTACATCCAGCCCGTCTCTCTCCCCAGCTACCCCAGCCTCTCCCCCAGCCTCTCTCTTTCCAGCCCCATCCCTGAGATGTTATTTTGGGCAGCAGGGATTATTAAACCATCCTCTGACTCACCACTGCTTTTTCATTACCTCCTCACTTTCTATGGAGCTAGACAGCTGCCCCGTGTTCCCTTTGATTTCAAATGCAGCTTGCTCACTGGAATGAAAAATGCATACTTAGCAGAACCAGAACGAAGTGTGTGTGTGTGTGTGTGTGTGTGTGTGTGTGTGTGTGTGTGTGTGTGTGTGTGTGTGTGTGTGTGTGTGTGTGTGTGTGAGTGTGAGTGTGTGTGAGACGGAAGGAGCAAGAGTGCGAGAGAGAGAGAATCCGACATAGATTCAGAGAGAATCAAAGAGTGCGAGAGAGAGAAGATGGTGGGGAGGCAGGGGGTCTGCCTGCATGAAAATTCATTTTCTACCATTGGAAGAAAACAATACTCTGGAGTTACAATGAAAATGTGCTATTATGAATAGTCACAAGTCACAATATGCTCTGTACAGGGCCTGGTGTATGGAGATCAACAATGGTTGACAAGTATTCAACATGCAGCAGTAGACTAGGAAGTTAGAACTTGGAAAATAGAACTCAAATGATTAACTCATTATAAAAGAGAAGGCCCTGGTCCAGGGCTGACCTCAGCGCTGAACAGAGGCTTGCTATGTGTACTGCACTGTACTGCATTGTACTGTACTGCATTGTACGTACTGCACTGTACTGCATTGTACGTACTGCAGTGTACTGTACTGTACTGCATTGTACTGTACTGCACTGTACTGTACTGTACTGAATTGTACTGCACTGTACTGAATTGCACTGCACTGTACTGTACTGCACTGTACTTATTTCTCTTCAATACCCGTAGAGAGTAAACCTAAATGTGTTTACAGTATATTCAACTGCCATAGCAGCGTTGGGTGTTGGCCTGTTTTGGTTTGAAGGATTAGTTGATTCACATGTGGGGAAGTCTGGTCACAGGTGAGCAGTAAACACATGTATTTATTTGACTTGCCAAAAATGTTTATTGGGTGTGTCTCTGGTGTTGATTACTTTCAGTCGGCCATGAGACTGCTGTGCGCTTTGCTGTGTGCTTTGCTGTGTGCTTTGCTGTGTGTGTGACTGTGTGTGTGACTGTGTGTGTGACTGTGTGCTGCTCCTAGAATACCCCAGTGAACAGACAGACAGTTTGGCAGACAGAAGTATTTTGTGTCTAGATGCTGTTTTTGAAATTTGAACGATGTACAGACACTTAGTTAGATACTTACAATAACATTTGATCTGCAGGGAGAAGCAGTAGCATAGACTAGAGTACCATCTTAATGCTTTTCTCTGTTGGGCTCGGCCTACGTAGCTTGGCAGTGGCGCTAGCTGCTTAACAGGAGACATAGTTGGCAGTGTGACGTCTGTTTAGCTTTCAAGTCAGGAGTATGATATAAACATGGCATAAACACACAGGCCTGCAGCAGCCCTGCTACCATGGTCAATTAGAAGTGTGTGTGTGTGTGTGTGTGTGTGTGTGTGTGTGTGTGTGTGTGTGTGTGTGTGTGTGTGTGTGTGTGTGTGTGTGTGTGTGTGTGTGGTGTGTGTGTGTTTGTATGGTGTGTGCGTATGTGTGTTTGTATGGTGTGTGTGTGTGTTGTGCAGGCTGTGATGAATGGGGTGTTATGGGACATATGGTCTGCTCTGTTCCATCCAGAATGTTCTGAACGTTGCCAGCTGTCCCACCACTGTGTGTATGAGAGGACTGTATAGGTTTACAATGTTATTGAATGCCACGTTAGAACAATCCATGCCATCCTGTTGAGAGACAGTCTCAGGTCTCCTTCTGGTTTGCAAATGTTAACACTGCATGTATGTGTCCCAAATTGCACCCTATTCCCTATATAGTGCACTGCTTTCCCTATGTAGTGCATTGTGGTGTCATTTGGGACACAGCCCAGATGTTGTTGAGGGAGAGACAGACAGTGCAGGCCAGGGGTTTACTGGGGGCTGGAGGTGGGAGATGGGCTGGTTGGCACAACACTCCTTTTAAAGACCAGCTCATTCAGTCAGAGTACTACTGTTTCCTCCCTCTGTGTGTCCTCACTCACCCAGCTTAACAGGCCCACAGAGGAGTTATTGGAAATCAGAGTCCCATTGCAGAGTCCCATTGCAGAGTCCCATCCACCACACTCCCTCCCTCCACTACCACAGAAGGGCACAGCTAAAACAGGTCATTGGAAGAGGCTACGTCATTATGGTGGCGCAGCTTCAGAAAAACTCTTTGATCCATTTGGTGATGCACACTAATAATGGTAGATAGATAGAGATTATCTCTCTCTCTGTCTCTCTGTCTCTCATATTTGATGCCCTGAAATCCCTTTGGGGAGGGAGAAAACATGCATAGGAGGCGTCCCAAATGGCACCCTGTTCCCTATATAGAGCACAACTTTTGGGCCCGGGTCAAAAGTAGTGCACTACTTAGGGGATAAGGGTGCCATTTGGGACACAGACATAATTTGTTCAGTTTCAGGAGGATCATTGTGGTCAGAGCGCAACTCTGTTGAATAGGATTATAGGTCAGTCTGATCTACAGGGTATGCTGCCTGCCTGCCTGGGTTTCATTGGGTGATAACCGACTAGCAGCCAGTAATCAGCTGAGGAGAGGAGCTAACATCCAGTACTGTAATCCTCTCCTGGAGAGGACGCCATTGCTCGACCTCCAGGCACACACACATACGTGCGCACACACACACACCAGGGTATTAAACCAGAACTCTCCGGCCTCCACCCCTCCACAGTTCCCATCCCAGCAGCCTTTGCAGCAGCAGCAGGTTGTGCTGTAAGTGGTGCCCATCGCCCCTGTCCGGCAGTGTGGCCAGGACGGTCACAGTGGGAAGAGAGAGAGGACACAGCTGGCAGACTGGACAGGGAGGATGAAAGGAGCTGTCTCTCTAAACTAAAGCCACTAATTCTGGATGGATGTCATTTTGGATCATTTGCATGACGGTGTTTTGAGGGGTCACAAGTCTCCGTTTTTGTTGCTGCGAAATTTTACATCTTGGAGTCTTGGATTGTACTGTAGTTAGGCCACTGGGGATTGGCTGGGTGAGTGTTAGACTTGTAGTAACAACCAGTAAGGTTTGTCTGGGTGAGTGTTAGACTTGTAGTAACACCAGTAAGGATTGGCTGGCTGGGTGTCAGCCTTGGGGGCCTCCAGACAGGCGGCAGGCGGGCGGGCGGCTGACTCAGTCTTGGAACTAGTCGCTGTGAAGATGCATGGCCTCTAAATGGACTCTGAGTAGTTTCTCCTTTCTATCTCTTCCCAGAGTGGTCGTCTGTCTCTGATTCCTCTTTGTTGAGACATACACACTCAGCCTGTCTTTTCACTTATCTCATTTCAATAAAGACTTTTCCCTCCCACCGACCATATATGGTCGTCATTAGGCGGACCAAATTTGCTGTAAGATGGAGAGCTGTAGCTACGCAGCGCAAGTCATTTGTTTTCATTTGACTTCTCTCCATTATCCGTGAAGTAGAGGTGGCACAATCCCCACGGGGGGCAGGCTCGCGTTTTAGCCGTGATTGCTTTTCACTCTCTTATTTAACATGTTTCAGCACTACCCCAGCTTGATCCTGCTGCTGGTGCATCACACAGTCGGAACCGGAGTGCAAAGACCACGCATAGCCCCTCTCCATCTTGCTCAGTCTCACTATAGCAGGGAAATAACACAAGGACGTTCCTGAGAAGGACAGAGGGTTGAAAACAAACAGCAAAGCGGCTCGGTCTGAAACGGAATTGTTTTGGATGTTTTGGAGTTGAAAACTAAAAGTGAGAGACCAAGGCCATGTGTTTGCGTGGAGCAGCGAGGAAGCGCTTTGAGATGAACTGCATCCCTGGATCTGACAGTAGAATACAGTAGGTTTTTATAATCTGTTGTTGCATATCAGTCCTCAATGCTGTCAACCTCAACTAGGACTGTTGGACACCTTTTCTTACCGTCTTGCCGAACCAAACTTTACCGCGGATATTGTATTTTCACATAGTCCTTTCTAACACTATGATGGATGTGTAACCAGTACGGCTGGTAATTACCAGGGACCTCACGATACGATTTTATCATGATACTTAGGTGCCGATACAATATGTATTGCTATTCTCACTATTCTATATGCATTGCTATTCGATTCGGTGATTTTATTGTGATTTGAAGTTCCAAATATATTACTCAATATACAAGAGAGAGACATAATAAAAACAAGTTTTGATCTGTCATGGAAATAAAAGTGCTGAAAACATGTTGGCTTACTATTTAAAAAGAAGATGGAGAAAAAGCTAGTACAAGCTAATACAGCCAACTAGCGCTAGATAACACTACCTAGCAACAACATTTTTTTTTAAAATCGATACTTTTAATTTTGTCCAAAATAATACTGCCAAATGTGTTTTCCCCATCACTAGTAACCAGGCCAGCCCAGTACAGCTCCTCTTGGCTGGCCTCAGCAGAGAGAAAAGGGTATTGGTGAGATGCTCTCTAGTACAGTTGATTATTATTATCCCTGCACTAATAGCAGTATGAACATAGAATTCTGTCTGCTCTGACATAAAGTAGGGGGTTTAAGGAAGGGAATTCTGTATGTGTGTGTCTCTGTGTGTCGTTGTTGGTGCGTGTCAGTGTATGTATGTATGTATGTATGTATGTATGTATGTATGTATGTATGTATGTATGTATGTATGTATGTATGTATGTATGTATGTATGTATGTACGTATGTATGTATGTACGTATGTACGTATGTACGTATGTATGTGATTGCAAGTGTGAAACCAGCAGTAACCATGAAGGGTACATCAGTCACTGAAAGCTTTCTCATTGACTTTCCCTTATTGATCTTTCCTGTTGTGGCATTCCTTTGGTTTTTAATGGAATATCAGCATAGCCCCGGGAAACAGTGAAAAAGGCCTGCCTTCTCTAATTCTAATCTAAGAACACCTTATGAATCTTTGGTGAAAGTAAACTATAGCGCCCTTGTTATGCTATGTTCATGTTGCAAAGATCAATGCTTTATTGCTATTGTCCACTTCAGGATAGTTTGTGGCATTGTGTAAATGTGAAAAGACATTACAAAAACAAACACAGGACAGAGATAGTAACATACAATATGTTGTTCATGTAAACAGAGCAGCATGTACAGCACTCCCATCTTTGACCTTGTACTCCCATCTTTGACCTTGTACTCCCATCTCTGACCTTGTACTCCCATCTCTGACCTTGTACTCCCATCTTTGACCTTGTACTCCCATCTTTGACCTTGTACTCCCATCTCTGACCTTGTACTCCCAGCTTTGACATGTAAAAAAGGTTCTACACAGTATCTTAAGGATGGTTTCTGGGTTGATCAGGTCGGGAGAACGATGGGAGCTTATAGCTCTGCGAACATCACACACACCTCCTCTCTCCTCTCACTGTAAATCAGTCAGAGGCTGTGTTTTGCAGATGTTCCCAATAATGTATGTTTGATAACCCCGTTTTTAGGACAACCTGCATCAAACGTTCATGATTTGTCACCACAGAGGGCATCCTGCTGGAGCCCCAGAAAACACTTAATCATCACCACACACACACACACACACACACACACACACACACACACACACACACACACACACACACACACACACACACACACTAACACACAACCTATATACCACCAGTCACATGCTATGCCATGTTAAAGAGCACCACATTTAAATCAAATCCAATTTTATTGGTCACATACACATATTTAGCAGATGTTATTGCGGGTGTAGTGAAATGCTTGTGTTCCTAGCTCCAACAGTGCAGTAGTATCTAACAATTCACAACAATACACACAAATCTAAAAGTGAAAGAATGGAATTAAGAAATATATAAATATTACATTGACTAAAATACAGTAGACTAGAATACTGAATATACATATGAGATGAGTAAAACAGTATGTAAACATTATTCAAGTGACTAGTGCTCCATTATTAATGTGGCCAGTGATTCCAAGTCTATGTTTATAGGGCAGCAGCCTCTAAGTTGCAGGGTTGTTTAACCAGGTGGAAGCCGGCTAGTGATGGCTATTTAACAGTCTGATGGCAGTTGCCGTACCAGGCGGTGATACAGCCCGACAGGATGCTCTCAATTGTGCATCTCTAAAAGGTTGTGAGGGTTTTAGGGGCAAAGCCAAGTTTCTTCAGCCTCCTGAGGTTGAAGAGGCGCTGTTGCACCTTCTTCACCACACTGTCTGTGTGGGTAGACCATTTCAGATCCTCAGTGATGTGTACGCGAAGGAACTTTCCACCTTCTCCACTGTGGATGGGGGCGTGCTCCCTCTGCTGTTTCCTGAAGTCCACAATCAGCTCCTTTAGTTTTTTTGACGTTGAGTGAGAGGTTATTTTCCTGGCACCACTCTTCCAGGCCCTTCACCTCCTCCCTGTAGGCTGTCTCGTCATTGATGGTGATCAGGCCTACTACTGTTGTGTCATCTGCAAACTTGATGATTGAGTTGGAGACGTGCGTGTCCACACAGTCATGGGTGAACAGGGAGTACAGGAGAGGGCTGAGGACGCACCTTGTGGGGCCCCTGTGTTGAGGATCAGTGAAGTGGAGGAGATGTTTCCTACTTTCACCACCTGGGGGCGGCCCGTTGCACATGGCGGGGTTCAGACCCAGGGCTCCGAGCTTAATGATGAGCTTGGAGGGTACTATGTTGTTGAATGCTGAGCTGTAGTCAATGAACAGCATTTTTACATAGGTATTATTTTTGTCCAGATGAAATAGGGCAGTGTGCAGTGTGATGGCGATTGCATCATCTGTGGATCTATTGGGGCGGTAAGCAAATTGAAGTGGATCTAAGGTGTAAGGTAGAGGTGATATAATCCTTGACTAGCCTCTCAAAGCACTTAATGATGATAGAAGTAAATGCTACAGGGCGATAGTCATTTAGTTCATTGGCATTTGCTTTCTTGGGTACAGGAACAATGGTGGATATCTTGAAGCAAGTGGGGACAGCAGACTGGGATAGGGTGATTGAATATGTCCGTAAACACTCCAGCCAGCTGGTCCGCGCATGCTCTGAGGACGCGGCTCGGGATGCCGTCTGGGCCGGCAGCCTTGCGAGGGTTAACACGCTTAAATGTCTTACTCACGTCGGCCACGGAGAAGGAGAGCCCACAGTCCTTGGTAGTGGGCCACGTCGGTGGCACTGTGTTATCCTTAAAGCGGGCAAAGTTTAGCTTGTCCGGAAACAAGACGTCGGTGTCCGCGACGTGGCTGGTTTTCCCTTTGTAGTTCGTGATTGTCTGTAGTCCCTGCCACATACGTCTTGTGTCTGAGCCATTGAATTGTGGCTCCACTTTGTCTCTGTACTGATGTTTTGCCTGTTTGATTGCCTTACGGAGGGAATAACTACACTGTTTGTATTCGCCCATATTCCCTGTCATGGTTAAAGGCAGTGGTTCGTGCTTTCAGGTTTGCATGAATGCTGCCATCTATACACGGTTTCTGGTTTGGGTAGGTTTTAATAGTCACAGTGGGTACAACATCTCCTATACACTGACTGAAGAACTCAGTCACCGTATCCATGTATTCGTCAATGTTCTTGTCAGAGGCTACCCAGAACATATTCCAGTCTGTGTGATCAAAACAATCTGTAAGCATGGATTCCAATTGGTCAGACCAGCGTTGAATAGTCCTTAGCACGGGTACTTCCTGTTTGAGTTTCTGCCTGTAGGAAGGGAGGAGCAAAATGGAGTCGTGATCAGATTTGCTGAAGGGAGGGAGGGGGAGAGCCTTGTAGGCATTTCGAAAAGTTGAGTAGCAGTGGTCCAGTGTTTTCCCAGAGTGAGTACTACAGTCAATGTGTTGGAAGAACTTCGGTAGCGTTTTCCTCAAATTTGCTTTGTTAATATCCCCAGCTACAATAAATGCGGCCTCAGGATATGTGGTTTGTATGAAGTCCAGTGTAGTTCTTTGAGGGCTGTTGTGGTATCGGCTTAAGGGGGAATATACACGGCTGTGACTATAACCGAAGATAATTCTTTTGGAAGGTATTACGGTCGGTATTTGATTCTGAGGTGTTTTAGGTCAGGTGAACAAAAGGACTTCAGTTTCTGTATGTTATCACAATCACAACATGGGTAGTTAATCATGAAACATACACCCCCGCCTTTCTTCTTCCAGGAGAGTTCTTTATTCCTGTTTGTGCGATGTACTGAGAACCCAGCTGGCTGTATGGACAGGGACTGTATATCCCGAGAGAGCCATTTTATCAGTGAAACAGAGTATGTTACAATCCCTGATGTCTCTCTGGAAGGGGATCCCCGCCCTGAGCTCATCTACTTTATTATCCAGAGTGTCACGGTTGTCGTAAGGAGAAGCAGACCAAAGTGCAGCGTGTGTGTCGTTCCACATTTTATTTTCACTGTGAAACTTTGCAATACATACACAAATAAACTGAACGAACAAAAACAACAAACCGTGACGCAGAGAAGAAACATACACTAACTCAGAAATAATCTCCCACAAGCCCAGGTGGAAAAAAACCCTACTTAAGTATGATCTCCAATTAGAGACAACGAGGACCAGCTGCCTCTAATTGGAGATCACCCCAAACAAAACACCAACATAGAAATACAAAACTAGAACCTGACAACATAGAAATAGAAAACATAGAAAAAAAACTGTCACGCCCTGACCTACTCTACCATAGAAAATAACATCTTTCTATGGTCAGGACGTGACACAGAGACTGAACATTAGCGAGTAATATACTCAGAAAAGGTGGATGGTGTGCATGCCTCCTGATTTGGACTAGAAGTCCACTCCGAATACTTATTTTCCGCCGGCGGTGTTTTGGAGCAGCCTCTGGAATAAGTTCAATTGCCTGGGGGGGTACAAAAACTGGTCATCATGCTGGTGAATTTCCACCACTCTGATATCCAGAAGTTATTTCCAGCAGTATATAATAACACAAAAAAGATCTGGGCTAATAATGTAAGAAATAACTCACAAAAAAACGAAATACTGCAAAGTTGCTAAGGAGCTAGAAGCAGAGCTGCCATATCTGTCGGCACCATCTTAACATGTTATCCTCTGAACAATCAATCTAATGTTCTATCTCAACCATTCTATCTAGACCATTCTAGAACATCTGTAGACCTATGTTAGTATAGAACACACAGCTCCCCCTCACCCTCCATTTGGCAAATCTGATCATAATTCTATCCTCCTGATTCCCTCTTACAAGCAAAAAGTAACGCAGGAAGTACCAGTGACACGCTCAATACGGAAGTGGTCAGATGATGCAGATGCTAAGCTATAGGACTGTTTTGCTAGCACAGACTGGAATATGTGCCTGGACTCATCGAATGGCATTGAGGAGTATACCACATCAGTCACCGGCTTCATCAATATGTACATCGATGACGTTGTCCCCACAGTGACACAAGTCATTTTTCCAACAATTGTTTACAGACAGATTATTTAACTTATAATTCACTATATCACAATTCCAGTGGGTTAGACGTTTACATACACGTTTACGTAAGTTGACTGTGCCTTTAAACATCTTGGAAAATTCCAGAAAATGATGTCAAGGCTTGAGAAGCTTCTAATAGGCTAATTGACATCATTTGAGTCAATTGGAGGTGTACCTGTGGATGTATTTCAAGGCCAACCTTCAAGCTCCGTGCCTCTTTGCTTGACATCATGGGAAAATCAAAAGAAATCAGCCAAGACCTCAGAAAAATAATTGTAGACCTCCACAAGTCTGGTTCATCCTTGGGAGCAATTTCTCACCGCCTGAAGGTACCACATTCATCTGTACAAACAATAGTACGCAAGTATAAACACCATGGGACCACACAGCCGTCATACCGCTCAGGAAGAAGACGCGTTCTGTCTCCTAGAGATGAACGTACTTTGGTGTGAAAAGTGCAAATCAATCCCAGAACAACAGCAAAGGAAGATGCTGGAGGAAACAGGTACAAAAGTATCTATATCCACAGTAAAACAAGTCCTATATCGACATAACCTGAAAGGCCACTCAGCAAGGAAGAAAACACTGCTCCAAAACCGCCATAAAAAAGCCAGGCTATGGGGACAAAGACCGTACTTTTTGGAGAAATGTCCTCTGGTCTGATGAAACAAAAATAGAACTGTTTGGCCATAATGACCATTGTTATGTTTGGAGGAAAAAGGGAGAGTCTTGCAAGCCGAAGACACCATCCCAATCGTGAAGCCCGGGTGTGGCAGCATCATGTTGTGGGGGGGCTTTGCTGCAGGAGGGACTGGTGCACTTCACAAAATAGATGGCATCATGAAGAAGGAAAATTATGTGGATACTTTGAAGCAACAGCTCAAGACATCAGTCAGGAAGTTAAAGCTTGGTCGCAAATGGGTCTTCCAAATGGACAATGACCCCAAGCATACTTCCAAAGTTGTGGCAAAATGGCTTAAGGACAACAAAGTCAAGGTATTGGAGTGGCCATCACAAAGCCCTGACCTCAATCCTATAGAAAATTTGTGGGCAGAACTGAAAAAGCGTGTGCGAGCAAGGAGACCTACAAACCTGACTAAGTTACACCAGCTCTGTCAGGAGGAATGGGCCAAAATTCACCCAACTTATTGTGGGAAGCTTGTGGAAGGCTACCCGTAAAGTTTGACCCAAGTTAAACAATTTAAAGGCAATGCTACCAAATACTAATTGAGTGTAGGTAAACTTCTGTCCCACTGGGAATGTGACATTTTTCTGACATTTCACATTCTTAAAATAAAGTGGTGATCCTAACTGACCTAAGACAGGCACTTTTTACTAGGATTAAATGTCAGGAATTGTGAAAAACTGAGTTTAAATGTATTTGGCTAAGGTGTATGTAAACTTCCGACTTCAACTGTACATACCCCAACCGGAAGCAACATCTTCACTGAGCTAAAGAGTAGATCTGCCGCTTTCCAGGTGCGGGACTCTAACCCGGACGCTTATAAGAAATCCCGCTATGCCCTCAGATGCACCATCAAACAGGCAAAGCGTAAATACAGGACTAATATTGAATCCTACTACACCGGCTACGACCCTCGTCGGATGTGGCAGGGCTTGCAAAGTTTTATGGACTACGAAGGGTAGCCCAGCCGCAAGCTGCCCAGTGACACAAGCATAACAGACAAGCTAAATTACCAGGACGTGTACTCTAGCATGCACTGACCAACTGGCCAATTGTCTTCATTGACATTTTCAACCTGTCCCTGGCTGAGTCTGTAAAACCTACATGTTTCAAGCAGACCACCATAGTCCCTGTGCCCAAGAACACCAAGGTAACCTGCCTAATTGACCACCGACCCGTAGCACTCATCTGTAGCCATGAAGTGCTTTGAAATGCTGGCCACGGCTCAAATCAACACTATCATCCCAGAACCCCTAAACCCACCCCAATTTTCATACCGCCCCAACAGATCCACAGATGACTCAATCTCTATTGCACTCAACACTGCCCTTTCCCACCTGGACAAAAGGAACACCTACGTGAGAATACATGACTATATTGAATATAGCGCAGCGTTTAACACCGTATTGCCCTCAAAGTCCATCTATAAGCTAAGTACCCTGGGACTAAACACCTCCCTCTGCAACTGGATGCTGGACTTCCTGAATGGCCGTCCCCAGGTGTTAATGGTAGGCAACAACACATCTGCCCTGCTGATCCTCAACACAGGGGCCCCTCAGTGGTGCGTGCTTAGTCCCGTCCTATACTCCCTGTTCACCCACGACTGCGTGGCCAAGCACGACTCCAATAACATCATTGTTTGCAGACGACACAACGGTGGTAGGCCTGATCACTGACAGCGATGAGACAGCCTATAGGGAGGAGGTCAGAGAACTGGCAGTGTGGTGCCAGGACAACAACCTCTCCCTCAATGTGAGTAAGACAAAGGAGCTGATCGTGGATTACAGGAAAAGGACGGCCAAGCACGCCCCCATTCTCATCGACAGGGCTGTAGTGGAGCAGGTTGAGAGCTTGTGGTGTCCACATCACCAACGCTCTATCATGGTCCAAACACACCAAGACAGTTGTGAAGAGTGCACAACAACGCCTATTCCCCCTCAAGAGACAAAGATTTGGCATGGGTCCTCAGATCCTCAAAAGGTTCTACAGCTGCACCATCGAGAGCATCCTGACTGGTTGCATCACCGCCTGGTATGGCAACTGCTCGGCCACCGACCGCAAGGCGCTACAGAGGGTAGTGCGTACAACCCAGTACGTCACTGGGGCCAAGCTTCCTGCCATCCAGGACCTCTATACCAGGCAGTGTCAGAGGAAGGCCCCAAAAATGACCAAAGACTCCAGCCACCCTAGTCATAGTGTTCTCTCTGCTCCGCACGGCAAGCGGTACCGGAGCGCCAAGTCCAGGTCCAAAAGGCTTCTGAACAGCTTCTACCCCCAGGCCATAAGACTGTTGAACAGCTAATCAAATGGCTACCTGGACTATTTGCATTGACCCCCCCCCCTCCCTTTTTTTACGCTGCTGCTACTCGCTGTTTATTCTCTATCTATGCATAGTCACTTTATTCCTACCTACATTTACGTATTACCTCAATTACCTTGACTAACATGTACCCCCACACATTGACTCAGTACCGGTACCCTCTGTATATAGCCTCCACATTGACTCGGTACCGGTACCCCCTGTATATAGCTTAGTTATTGTTATTTTATTGTTGCTCTTTTATTTCTTACTTTAGTTTATTTAGTAAATCGTTTTTCTTAAAACTGCATTGTTGGTTAAGGGCTCGTAAGTAAGCATTTCACAGTAAGGTCTACACTTGTTGTATTTGGCGCATGTGACAAATAACATTTGATTTGATTCACTGGCTGTCCCAGGCTCAGCCCAGCAGCAGATTAGGCTCCTTATGCAGTGTGAATGCAGTTCAATGCCATGCCAGTACTTACATCACTACGCTACGCAGTTCAGATTTCCGACAGTAGGCTGAGAGGCTGGTGGATGAATCATTGTCTGCTTCTGAATGACGTCACTATCCCATACTGCACTGGCAGCTTGGGTTTTGGACAATGCTCTCTGACTGCACAATGCTCACTGCCACTGTATCATACCGGCTATTCTATGAGAGAGCTGAACTCCTCTCTCTCCCCATATCTTCCTGTCTTCATGTATGTATGTATGTATGTATGTATGTCCGTCCCTAAGTCAGCCCCTCCGTCCGTCCCTAAGTCAGCCCCTCCGTCCGTCCCTAAGTCAGCCCCTCCGTCCGTCCCTAAGTCAGCCCCTCCGTCCGTCCCTAAGTCAGCCCCTCCGTCCGTCCCTAAGTCAGCCCCTCCGTCCGTCCCTAAGTCAGCCCCTCCGTCCGTCCCTAAGTCAGCCCCTCCGTCCGTCCCTAAGTCAGCCCCTCCCTCCGTCCGTCCCTCCGTCCGTCCCTAAGTCCGCCCCTCCGTCCGTCCCTAAGTCAGCCCCTCCGTCCGTCCCTAAGTCAGCCCCTCCGTCCGTCCCTAAGTCAGCCCCTCCGTCGGTCCGTCCGTTTGTCGGACAGCAATTTGAATAGGGGTTTGAATGCAAACATAAGCTCATGGGACTGTGTCATATGGGAACTGGGAGCAGCAGGAGAGCACAGAGTGACATCACCGAAGAAAACCTTTTCCACTCCCACAGCCAGTCAGTCAGAGGTCCTATACTGATGTCAATATATGTCTTATTATACAACATGTATTCCAGATACATTTACAGGGAGGGAGATAATGTACAGATCATCCACAGCAGAGTGGTGTTGTATTGCTCTACAGCCTGCGCTGAGGACATTAGCATGATGCTGTAGGCAGATGTAGTAGTAGCTGCTATTGACTCTGGTCTGGACACAAAGGGCATCCAGGGCTAAACAGGACTACACATTATGGGATATTTGTGTCAAGTAGAGTCAGGGCTTGTCAAGTGTGTGTGTGTGTGTGTGTGTGTGTGTGTGTGTGTGTGTGTGTGTGTGTGTGTGTGTGTGTGTGTGTGTGTGTGTGTGTGTGTGTGTGTGTGTGTGGTTTTTCACAACAGTAGCAGTCCTGAGGGAGCATTGGCCAGGGGCCCTTTGGACATACTAATAACTCTTACTGAAGCATTTCCTAGTGTAATCAGTACAACCCCTTCCCCATGATACTCTAACACACACACCTCCTTCATCACCATGCCTGTCTTACAGAGACATGCTGACAATACAATACCCCCCCCACACACACACACATACACACATACAGTACACCCTGCGCGTTCCATCCAGTCACTCAGCCAGTCTACTGTACTCTGCCATATCATCATCCCTGCCGCCGCCTCACCTTGGTTTTCTCAATGAATCAGCGATCTGTTATTGTCTGGAAGACTTATACATAATGCATCAGACTGTAGAGTTCAGTACACTACATGACTGGGTCAAAAACATGACCATTAATGGAAATGTATTGGCAGGTTGTAACATACTAAATTAAGACAACTCAGAAAGCATTTGAGTCCTAACATGTCATTACTTTCTTTCTTTCCTGAGGTAAAAAGTAGAAAAAGAGGTATGGTTTGTGAATAGTGTGGTTTGGACAAAAGGAAAGCATTGACATACAGGGCTGTTCACAGCCAGGGCTCCTCAGCCACATCCTACTTCCCCCGTTCCCCCTTCAATGACTGCTGGATATACTGTAGTGTGTCCCAAATGGCACCCTAATCCCTTTATAGTACGCTACTTCTGAACAGGGCCCATAGAGCTCTGGTCAAAAGTAGCGCACTATAAAGGGAATAAGGTGCCATTTGGGATGTAGACGCTGTCTTTGGGATTATGGAGGAGTACATAATATACCACAAATCCTGAACCAGTTATGACATATTACATTTGGCCCAAATAACATAGTGACAAAAACAAAATGGTGGCTGCTGCTCTATTATTTACTGTCAATAGATAATACTTAATGACTGGTGGGAAAATATTCTTGGAACAGTGCTGTACAGGTGTGAGTACAGTAGTTGAGATTTAAAAAGTGTTTCATATGATCCTGCTCTCCCGTCCTGGCTTCACAGTATTCTAGCTCAGTGCAGTGACTACAGAAGGCTAGTTCTGTCTGTCTATGTGACTCTACTGGCTGTGTGTGGAGCACAGCAGTGGTTTTCCATGGGGATGGAGGGGACCGATATAATTAGGGAAGAAGTCTCTCCTCTTCTCTTCCATTACCCCTCTCCTCCTTTCCTTCTCTCCTCCTCTCTTCCTCTCCCCCTCTCTTCTCCTTTCTTCCTCCTCCTCTCCTATTCGTCTTCTCAAAGTCGAAATGAGATTGTTAATAATCCCTTTTTCCCAGCATGCTCCTAACTTAGGCACATTATTACTGGATAAGCTACACAGACCACACACTACTCCCTCCCAAACGCCTGGCCCCTCCCTCTCCAGACAGCAGACAGCACATCCCAATGCTGGGGAACAGTGTCATTTATCATAGCACATACTCTCTCTTTCTCTCTCACTCTCTCGCACACGTACGTACGTGCGCACGCACGCAGTCACACTCGCACAACCACACTTTTAATTTGAAAACACAAACGGGCCGTTCTCAGGGAACGTCTGTCGTTAATCATGTGCCATCTAGCTGTTTGAAATGCATTGCTATAATCATCATTTATCCGCTTTACACCAACACAGTAATCAGATGGAATGAACATGAATATGAAAGATGACCTATAGTATCCACATAGTAACCAAGAGGAAATGGAAACATATTATAGGTCAATACATAATAGTGTACCGGTAGAATATCATGTTGAATGTATTTGTACAGACTGTGACTCCTTACAGAAATAACATCAGTTGTGATGGTGAAACTATTTCCTGTTTTGAGACTTTTTTAAAGGCTGCTTGGTTTCTGAAAAGTGACTTGCCTTTTCAGGGATATCTTGTCTTTGGGTCTGGCTGCCATCTTAGGGCTCCTAGATATATTTTTAGTGAAGAGAGTCAAAGAAGTGCAGGAGTCTTCTTCCCAAACCTCCAGCTCAAAACCCCCCAGCTCCAGCCCTGTTATGTGACAGCTACTGTAGCTAAGCCTTTCATCAGCCATCTATGAGGCCCACGCAGTGTGGAGTGTACACACACACACACACACTGGTGGCTACCCTGTCTAGGGACCTGCTATGTTTGGAGTGGGTTTAGAAGGCAGGTAAAGCAGAGCAGAAAGCCCTGTAGATCTTTCATCCTAAGCATCAGTGAGTTTTTCTACTGGTGATATAATGATACTCAAGCTCAATGTGATTCTACAATATAATATACAGCCTTTTAAAACCCTGTTCTGACTCAGAGAATTTTCCCTCCTACTTGACCCGCTCACTAACAGTCTTTTTTTTTGACGGACAGGAAACGAAGCCCATCAGCATCCAGGGATACAAACCAAAAATACGACCAAAGGGAGGAGCGGGGTCAGTATGCCCCGGGGGACGGCACCATGCCCAGATCACCGTCCGACTACGGGGATGGGGACCCTCGGCGGGGGGCCCCACGGAGGTACCAAGACGCTGAGGCGGCACGGGGGGAGTACCGTGGTGGGCGTGGCCGCTGGCGCTCCCAGGAGGACTACCCTCTGGACCAGGACGGGCCCTACCCTCTAGACGGGCAGCCCAGTGAGTACGAGCTGCAGCGCCAGCGCCAGGAGGAGTACCAGACACGCTACCGCTCCGACCCCAACCTGGCCCGTTACCCCGTCAAGCCCCAGCCCTATGAGGAGCAGATGAGGATGCATGCTGAGGTGGGCCGGGCCAGACACGAAAGGCGCCACAGTGATGTGTCTCTGGCCTACACGGAGCAGGACGAGCCCCAGGGACCTATCCGCCTGTCCAGACAGCACCTGACCGAGCGCCGGCCACCCATGGTGGGCCAACGCTCCTACTCCATGGACAGAAACTCCCCCACCCCTGGAGGCCACCACCGGACCTCCAACCACAGCCCCCCCACCCCACACCGCAGCCCCGTGCTGGGGGACAGGTCAGGGGACATGAGGCGGGGGCCAGGGGAGCCAATAGGGTTCAGGGGTCATGATTATCTGGACCCCAGCTCTGCTGTCAGGAAGACCAAGAGGGAGAAGATGGACACCATGTTGAGGAACGACTCTCTGAGCTCTGACCAGTCCGAGTCCATCCGGCCGCCGCCACCAAAGCCCCACAAAACCAAAAAGGGGGGTAAGATGCGGCAGGTGTCCCTGAGCAGCTCGGAGGAGGAACTGGCCACCACGCCGGAGTACACCAGCTGTGAGGACGTGGAGATAGAGAGTGAGTCTGTCAGTGAGAAAGGTAGGAACACTCTTCCTCCTCCTCTCTCTCTTTCAACGCTCATACTGTACACTAGGGGGCAATCTGAAAAGGCAACCTATTCCCTATATAGTATTGCTCTATATAGGGAATATACTTTTGGCTCTGGCCAAAAATCGTGCACTATATAGGGAATAGACTGCCATTTGGGAAGCACCGAGTTATGTCAGGGATAGTCAAATCACCTTTCCATTATTCATTGGGAAGTGTATTCAGTGTCACTGTCAGCTCATGTTGAACATGTTTATTGACTAATTGCCACTGTTCCATATTCAGTGAGTTAGTGGTACGACAGTAGTCTGCTAGCTCCATATGTTCAGTACAGAGGACTGAGTGCCATTGATGAGTAATGAGTACCATACCATCACAACTCTCTTCTCAGTCGCCCTTAATTATATGAAGGAAACTACAACGTTTATCCATGAAAACAATACCCGATGTTCTGTATATGTTCTGTATTGTCAGGCTTGCATAACTAAAGTGACTATTTGATTTTGGTTTTAGGGAGCGCAGTCAGTGCATCTGAACAAATGTGTTTTAATGTAGGCCTCGTAGTCTCATTTATAATAATATGATATGTAGATTATGATAGGAATTTGATCTTAATGAGCCGTCGCTTAAAAACTAACCTTTTATTTCCTCACAGTCGATGGTCTGTCTGTGTCTTTGTTACGTAATCTGTTCTGTGTGTGTGTGTGTGTCAAGTCTATTCCACACTGTACTGCAACTGCGTGGAGCGAGGTTATTATGTCGACAGGGCTTGGCCAGATGGGTGTAAATGTCTATGCAAGTGTGTGTGTGTGTGTGTGTGTGTGTGTGTGTGTGTGTGTGTGTGTGTGTGTGTTGGGCTGCTGCTCTAGATACCTTATCCTGTCTCTGTCCTCCTGTAGCACACATTGCAGGGCCTGGCTACCACTTCTGTTTCACACATTCAATCTGATGTTATGGACTCTATATTATATTACATAGATAGAGGGAGAGATCGAGAGATAGCGAGAGGAGAGATGAGAAGGAGAAAGAAAAATATGGAAAGGAGGGAGGAGAGAGGGAGAGAGAAGGAAGGTGATGATATATGTAATTGTAGTCTGATACTGTACTTTTACAGTGGCACAGGCACTCACACACACACACACACACACACACACACACACACACACACACTTCGAAAAACTGTCCCAAAGTGTGTGTGCGTGCGTGTGTGTGTGTGTTTGTGCGTATTGGGCGGCTCACTCCAATAGGATCAGGGCCAGGGGTAATGTGCTGTTCCAGTCATTCAGCCTATAGGGAGTCAGTCTGTCTGTCTGTGTCTGTGGGTTAGTCTGTGATGCTGCTTTTGAACGGCCTCTGGCTGAACAATGTCATCAGTCGTGCATATTAATTAATGAAGGTACGGCAAATGCAATTAAAAGTGGTAGAATAATTAGTGTTTCTCCCTGTAGGATTCTAGCCTCGCAAGCCGCGTGATCTTGCACGCTAACATGAATGGTTCCTTGCACTGATAAGCTCGCGAGATCAGGCGACTTGTGAGGCCAGTAGGATTCCCCCTGCACAACAACTAAACTCAGTTGGATCAGCCAGGGAGGACGGGATGGGATTGGAGTAGACGGTGGAGTCGAGTCGTGAGCTGGGCTGGGCTGAGTGGAAGTTTGGAGATCAAATGGTTTTTGAATGGCTTACTTCTAGCTCCTAGTCCCTAACACCTAGCCCATAACTCCTAGTCCCTAGCTACCAGCCCCCTCTCCTCTAGATGCAGACAGATAGTTGTTATGAATTATAAGGTCATACTACTATTCATCTCATACTACTGTACCACAATGCTTCTGAACGATCAAACCACCCTCGCCCTCTGGTGATGTCATAACGTTAAGGACACTAACAAAGTCCCAGATAGAGAGAGAGATTAGGCCTGGGCCGGCGGAGGAGCGGTCACCGTGCTGAAAGCATTGCTACACTTCGGGTAGGCTGGCTTTGTGGTTTCCATATTAGTCCTTTAAAAAGGCAGACATCTTCCAAAGGCGTTTCCAAGTGTAGAGCTGTTTCTGAGGAGTGACCTATTTAGATTCCCCTCTAAAGCAGACTGTATGGCACTTCTACACTCAAGGGTTATTTCCCTGTGTGGTGTCTCTGTCTCCTTTGGATGACTGTGAAGGACTGAGTGATGTGAGGTAGTCCCTCTACATGGTCCCTTTCACATAGCTTTAGCTGCTATCACCCATTAGCTAATATCAGATATAAAGCTGCAAAAATCGAAATATACAGTGCATTCGGAAAGCATTCAGACCCCTTCCCTTTTTCCAAGTTGTTATACTTATTCTAAAATTGATTAAGTACATGTTTTTCCTCCTCAGTCTACATACAATACCCCATAATGACAAAGCGAAACTGGTTTAAATGTATTTCTGCAAATGTATTAAAAATAAAAAACAGAAATACCTTATTTATATAGGTATTCAGACCCTTTGCTATGAGTCTCGAAATTGAGCTCAGGTGCATCCTGTTTCCATTGCAATCAAAAAGTATTCAGACCCCTTCCCCTTTTCCACATTTTGTTACGTTATAGCCTTATTGTAAAATGGATTAAATTTAAAAAAATCCTCCTCAATCTACACACAATACCCCATAATGACAAAGCGAAAACTGTTTTTTATTTGTTTCTGCATATGTATTAAAAATGAATAACAGATACCTTATTTATATAAGTATTCAGACCCTTTGCTATGAGACACGAAATTGAGCTCAGGTGCATCCTGTTTCTATTGATCATCCTTGAGATGTTTCTACAACTTGATTGGAGTCCACCTGTGGAAAATGTTATTGATTGGACATGATTTGGAAAGGCACACACCTGTCTATATATGGTCCCACAGTTGGCAGTGCATGTCAGAGCGAAAACCAAGCCATGAGGTTGAAGGAATTGTCCGTAGAGCTTCGAGACAGGATTGTGTCATAGCACAGATCTGGGGAAGGGTACCAAAACATTTCTGCTGCAGTGGAGGTCCCCCAGAACACAGTGGTATCTATCATTCTTAAATGGAAGAAGTTTGGAACCACCAAGACTCTTCCGAGAGCCGGCCAACCGGCCAAACTGAGGAATCGGCAGAGAAGGGCCTTGGTCAGGGAGGTGACCAAGAACCCGATGGTCACCACAGACAGAGCTTCAGAGTTCCTCTGTGGAGATGGGAGAACCTTCCAGAAGGTAAACTATCTCTGCAGCACTCCACCAATCAGGCCTTTATGGGCGGCAGGTAGCCTAGGGGTTAGAGCGTTGGACTAGTAACTGCAAGATCGAATCCCCGAGCTGACAAGGTAAAAATCTGTCATTCTGCCCCTGAACAAGGCAGTTAACCCACTGTTCCTAGACCGTCATTGAAAATAAGAATTTGTTCTTAACTGACTTGCCTAGTTCAATAAAGGTAAAATAAAAAATAGAAATGGGAGATTGGCCAGACTGAAGCCACTTCTCATTAAAAGGCACATGACAGCCCGCTTGGAGTTTGCCAAAATGCACCTAAAGGACTCTCAGACCATGAGAAACAAGATTCTCTGGTCTGATGAAACCAAGATTGAAGGCCTGGAAGAAACCTGGTACCATCCCAACGGTGAAGCATGGTGGTGGCGGCATCATGCTGTGGGGATGTTTTTCAGAGGCAGGGACTGGGAGACTAATCAAGATTGAGGGAAAGAGGAACGGAGCAAAGTACAGAGAGATTCTTGATAAAAACCTGCTCCAGATCGCTCAGGACCTCAGACTGGGGCGAAGGTTCACCTTCCAACAGGACAATGACCCTAAGCACACAGCCAAGACAACGCAGGAGTGGCTTCGGGAAGTCTCTGAATGTCCTTGACTGGCTTAGCCAGAGCCCGGACTTGAACCCAATCGAACATCTATGGAGAGACCTAACAATAGCTGTGCAGCGACGCTCCCCATCCAACCTGGACAACCTTGAGATGATCTGCAGAGAAGAATGGGAGAAACTGCCCAAATACAGGTGTGCCAAGCTTTTAGTGTCATACCCAAGAAGACTCGAGGCTGGAATCGCTGCCAAAGGTGCTTCAACAAAGTACTGAGTAAAGGGTCTGAATACTTATGCAAATGTGATATTTCAGTTTTTTTTATTTGTTATACATTTGTAAACATTTTTAGAAGCCTGTTTTTGGTTTGGCATTATGGGATATTATGTGTAGATTGATGATGGGAAAAAAACGATTTAATCCATTTTAGAATAAGGCTGTAACAAAAATGGGAAAAATTCAAGGTGTCTGAATATTTTCCGAATGCACTATATGTTGTTCTTGAAGAAAAGCTGAACATTAGGATCCTCCACTAAATAGTCAGGGTGACGTTTATTGTCATGTGTCTTGCCCTGGAGGTAAAATTCAGCGGTTTACGCTAGATAGGCCAACTGCTAAGTCAAAATGGGCTATATCGTAATCATTCATGAAAACAGAAATTCGCATTTTGCTCTTCATTTAAGGTTAGTGTTATGCATTAGGGTTATGTTTAAAATCAGATTGTATTACTTTGTGGCTGTGCCAGCTAGTGACCTCTCTGCAGAGCTGCCTCCAGGGCAAGACTCATGACAATAAATGCCAACCTGCACTAAATGGTTGGCAAATATCAACATGAATCAGCCTCATTTTGGCGGTTTCCCCTCAACACTATAGGATAGGATTCTGGACAGGATAGGTATTATATTGTAAGACATCTGTAAGGGTTTAAGGCCTGTATTTCAGATCTCCACTACTCCTACAGACAACTACTGTACATGCTAAATAGCAACACACAGGCTCTTCCCTGTCCTCTAGCCTTCCCATATATTTGTTACAACAGGACAATGGTTATAGACAAAGGGTAGTTTTTCGGAACTAAATGCTCCCCTTGACACACACACGTACACACACACATTGGATTAAACCCCATTTTTGTACAGAATTGACATCCAAAGCTATCCTTAAGATGTTGGGCCACTTGACTCACTCCACGCAGGCCCACAGTCGTCATAATTGCAAATAGATTTAGTCAAATGTGTAATTATGGGAGCTTTTACCTTGGTGGTGTCAAAAACAGGAAAGACCGATGAGGAGGAGAGGGAGGAGAAAACAACAGAGAAGAGGAAAGGAGAAAAGAGGACAGGGGAGGAGGGGAGGAACACAGAGCTGCTTCGCAGGTGATTAGGAGAGGAGGAGGAGGAGGAGGAGGAGAATCCAGGCAGTCAACATTCCCTAGTCCCTGTGTTATGTAACTTTCTTCCTCACACAGGGAGGGAAGTAGCACATGGCTAGGTTAGGACAGACTGGCTCCATTATTGATGCTGTGGGATGGAGGGGCTTTCCAAGGTTTCACACAGACCCACAGACCGCAGATAGATGAAGAAATCACAACATTGTATTGTGAACGTCATGTTAAGGATCACAGTAGTGGTGGGGTCACAGAGTAGTTTGAATGTGGACTGCTGAGGCGAGGGAGGTGAGCTTCTGAGGTATAGGATGTAAGGTTTGTATTTTGGAGGTAATGGGGGGGTTACATACTGTCTGTCATTAAAACACCTTAGTAAGCAAGCGCTCAATGATTAGCAATATGAATGGCGTTTGGCCAGCATAATTTTCCCTTCACCCAGTCAGTCCAGTGTGACGTTGAAGGACGAGCCGTAACCAGATAAGCAGAACATACATTCTAATAGCTTGGGCGGAGGGGGAGAAAGCTGAGGGAAAGAGTAAAGAGGTCAGAAAGCACCTTCTGTCCGTCTGTGGCCAGTCAGCAGCATTATGGTCTGCTCTGCTATGTAGTGCACTCCGTGAGCTGCTTGACTGGCCTGGAGGGCTCTGCTATGTAGTGCACTCCGTGAGCTGCTTGACTGGCCTGGAAGGAAGGAAGGAAGGAAGGAAGGAAGGAAGGAAGGAAGGGAGGGAGGGAGGGAGGGAGGCTGGGGTGGGTGGGTGGGTTAGGTGAATAAATGGGTGTGTTGTGGCAGGTTAAACACACCTCGTGCCATGCTCTCTGACCCTGGACTCTCTGGGGGTCTGGGAGGGAGGTGAGGGAGAGAGAGAGGGAGAGAGAGAGGGAGGAGGTGCCATCAGTAATGGCCTGAGCTCCTGGCTGCTCCTGGCTGCTCCTGGCTGCTCCTGGCTGCTCCTGGCTGGCCCGTCGGTAGTGAGGCTGGGAGACTGATTTAGTGTGACGTCCCTCTCCCTCTGTTTTCCTCCGTATTGATCTCCTGACATGCCGCCTCATGATAGAGCAGGCAGGACAGAAACGAGAAAAGACGAGTGGAGACAGACAGACAGACAGACAGACAGACAGACAGACAGACAGACAGACAGACAGACAGACAGACAGACAGACAGACAGACAGACAGAGCGAGTGAAAGGCAGGGAAGGATGGGGGGGAGAAAGATTGGGAGAGAAAGAGAGGGAGAGAAAGAAGGAGAGCGATGAAAGAGAGAGATTCTCATTACAGCTCTATCGCTGGTCTGGTTCTGTAGGTTTGGTGCTCTGTCTGTTAGGACAAGGACTAGTTCAACATCCCCCTGCTTAGTAAAGGGCATTCTTATGTTCAATGCCAGACAAATAAACAAATAATGTTATAGTGTGCGTTTCTACATTGTAATAACAGTACATTGACTATAATTTTTTGAAGTAAAAAAAATTATAAATGGCCTAAATAATAATTGATTCTGTAGCTCTTTAACCTGGATGTTTTTGGACAATCTGCTTTCACAGACACAAACCACACTGCTAATCTGCTCCCTTTACCTCACAGCATGGATACTATGTTTAAACATAGACAATGTTTCACCTCTCTGTCTCTCTCTGTCTGTCTCTCTCTCTCTTTCTGCTCTCGCCCCCCAAATTGTAGTAAAAACAGCATCAATAATTAATGAACCAATTAATAGTTTACACTGGTTTCTATTGAGTTGTCAAAGTGATGGAGAGCCTGCTGGCAATGAACTCTTTCTCCGCTGTCTCCTCCCCACGTTGTGCTGCTCCCGGAACCCTGAATCAGCACTTTGGTGGTGGGCCTCCGCGCCTGCTGTGCCGAGCCCGAATGAAACCAACGGGGGGGGGGGGGGGGAGACTGCTGATGCTCCCAATTTACGTCTGTGATGAGTTTCCTGTTGGCTGAAGCACCCTCAGCTGGGTTTTTACCGGGCCCAGCCCCCATCTGAGGGGCGTCGCAGTGGTGGTGGATGGTGTGTGAGTGTGTGTGAAAGGCTTCAGATGAGCTCTTAGTTTAACACGCTGCTTCGGTTCTGTGTCTATGTGATTTCAACATGTCTGGGATTTCAACATGTCTATGGGATTTCAACATGTCTATGGGATTTCAACATGTCTGTGGGATTTCAACATGTCTGTGGGATTTCAACATGTCTGTGGGATTTCAACATGTCTATATCAGGATAAGGTAAGACCCAGATGCAGACTGTGTCGAAGTAACAATGTTTATTACAGCAACAGGGGCAAATGTACAGGACGGCAGGCAGGATCAGGATCAGGGGCAGGCAGAGTGATCAGGCAGGCGGGTTCAGGGTAAGGACAGGCAAGGGTCAAAAACCAGGAGGGCGAGAAAAAGAGAGGCTAGGAAAAGACAGGAGCTGACAGGACAAACGCTGGTAAGCTTGACAAACCAGACGAACTGGCAACAGACAAACAGAGAACACCGGTATAAATACACAGGGGATAATGGGGAAGATGGGTGACACTTGGAGGGGGGGTGGAGACAATCACAAAGACAGGTGAAACAGATCAAGGCGTGACAGTCTATGGGATTTAAACATGCCTATGGGATTTAAACATGTCTATGGAATTTAAACATGTCTATGGAATTTAAACATGTCTATGGGATTTAAACATGTCTATGGGATTTAAACATGTCTATGGGATTTAAACATGTCTATGGGATTTAAACATGTCTATGGAATTTAAACATGCCTATGGAATTTAAACATGCCTATGGGATTTAAACATGCCTATGGGATTTAAACATGCCTATGGGATTTAAACATGTCTATGCCATTTAAACATGTCTATGCAATTTAATAATCTGTGATTGTTAGAATTGCAAGCCGTAAGCTGTTTGGGGCTATCATGGACACAATAGAAAAGTAATTTGGTTGCAGCAGCTGAGACAAAGAGAGGCAGGGAGAGGAGAGGCAGCAGCAGCAGCAGCTTGGTGTGTGTGTGTGTGTCTGTGTGTGTGTGTGTGTGTGTGTGTGTGTGTGTGTGTGTGTGGCAGGGAGGGTAATCAGTGTTGAGTGTTGTCAGCTGTTGGTTCCAGCGGGTCACGGAGGGCATAGCCCATCTGGGGACTTCCATAATGTTTTATCACTGGGCATAACTGTATACAGTAAGTGGTTTTAGTACCCACAGGGACGGGTGAAGGGATGGAGGGCTTGTGATAGGACCAGGGGACGGGTGAAGGGATGGAGGACTTGTGATAGGACCAGGGGAGGGGTGAAGGGATGGAGGGCTTGTGATAGGACCAGGGGAGGGGTGAAGGGATGGAGGGCTTGTGATAGGACCAGGGGAGGGGTGAAGGGATGGAGGGCTTGTGATAGGACCAGGGGAGGGGTGAAGGGATGGAGGGCTTGTGATAGGACCAGGGGAGGGGTGGAGGGATGGAGGGCTTGTGATAGGACCAGGGGAGGGGTGAAGGGATGGAGGGCTTGTGATAGGACCAGGGGAGGGGTGAAGGGATGGAGGGCTTGTGATAGGACCAGGGGAGGGGTGAAGGGATGGAGGGCTTGTGATAGGACCAGGGGAGGGGTGGAGGGATGGTGATAAGAGGAGGATGGCTGGTTGTTTTGGAGAGGACCTGACCTTGCTCTGCCATGCAGTGTCTCGGCCAGCCTTGAAAGATATTCATGAATATTAATGTTGAAATGATTTACTGTTTACTCAGCTTCCAAAGACGTGATCCTCAACACTCTTGATAGCAACCCCAGAGTAAAGCTACAGACCAGGGCTATACATTTAGAGAGAAATATTGAGAGAACATCTGATCTCCCCCTCCCTTCTCATCCTACCCAAACACCCAACCCTAACAACATATGCAGCATAAAGTTATTTTTATATGCTTCCAACTGAATTCCCTGACTTCTCCCAGACTGAGTTATGTATTCACCAGGCTAACTGCTTTATGAAGACCTGTCTTTTATAGCTCCATTAGATTATCCTCTTTTCACAGGAAGTGATGCGAAGGAAATGATGCGTGCAGCTTTGGGTTGCATAAATGCACTTGTTCTATTTAACCTTACCTCTGCCTGCAGACATATGGGCACACTGTGTAGTGTGTACTACAGTCGTTTGAACTCGCACACGCTTACTGTAAAAACAATCTAGTTGTTTCAGCTAATTATTTTTAAGTAACTGGTTCCACAGCCTATTTTTGGTTTACTCAACTTTTCGGTGCAAGTGTTACCTGAACAACAATTTTGAGCATTTTACCTAAAATAAAGGCTGTGTAACTAGTTACACACAAACACAGGGTTTTCAATGTACATATTTGACACGTTTTCATTGTGCACGTTCATTTATACAGTAATTAATATTCAACGTGTCCTTACCTTACCTTACATTCGCCAAGCTTTGTATCGACAAATCAGCAATGGAGACAGATCCAGTGTCTTGAATGGTCTATAGTGACAAAATCGGCGCGCAAGTGGCTGGCCATACCTCATACTTCATCGCTATATGCTTTTAATATGAATCATTATATGATGCCGAATTTTTGTCTTATTGGGTTGTAAAATGAGTGGCCAATGGAAGCTAATAGTACTACTAAATAGGAGTGTTTATCAGGAATGTTTAATGTGTTGATATCTTCCGTTGGCTGAGAGAGACAGACAGAGAGCGAGACAGACACTAATATCTCATGTTAACTTCAAAGAAAGAACACTCCAAAATGACTCCTCCTCTCGACGGGCCTCCTCAGCCCCCCGTCCCTCTCCTTCTGTCAGGGAAGACTCCCATCCCGCCTTCAACAGTCACTACTTCTCACTCTTTTAGTTACCATCATCAACCAGATGAAACGCTGCTGAAGTCTATAACAACGTGATGTCGTTCTAGAAAGCAGGTCCAGAAGTCATGTTGGATCTAAAGATGATGATCTCTCTATCAGGAGAACGATGGGTGGAGGATGGATGGAGGAGAGAGAGAAGTGGAGGACCGAGGAAAGGAAGAGAAGAGCGAGAGAGCGAGATGGGCGTTTACAGGGGCGAGTTCTTGGTTTGTCTGAGCGAGCCAGTCTCCATCGATCCCCCTGACCCACATCAGACAGGTTACAGACAGACAGACTGACTGAGTCTTATTGGAGAAAGTGCACACACAGAGCACAGACACAGAGAAAAATATGAACTCTCTCCCTGACTTCTGAAGTCCCTGCCTGGCCTGCTGGGCTGAGGGAATATGTTTCTCTCACACACCCACACCCAGGCTGGTAAGATTGAACAATGTGAATTTCTGTCTGTCGCATGCTTTAAAGTTACGACTGCAGAGAGTTACAACGATATCTTTGGCTAGTTTGCTTCAATAGAATGCCTTGGAAAAGAGGTTTGACTGGCAACATGAGTGAATGATTTATGAATAAGAGTGTGGGGCCTGGTTTGGTCTTGCAACCAATGAGAATTGTTCCAAGACTAAACACAACCTAAATGGTCTGTGCTTGTGTTGTCTGAATGTGTGTTTATAGTAGTCATGGTCATGTACTCTGTGCTGGTTACCATTGCAGTATTGACTTCAGGGAGGCCCATCTACTGTATATGGACTGAATGTTTCTACTCTCTTCACAGGAGCTGTTGTTGTTCACCTTTGAGTGTGTGTGTCTGCGTGTGTGTGTGTGTCAGCACTGTACGTTGGGTTTCTGTGGTCCTCACCTTTCCCTCTCGCTGTCTTCTCTTGTGTGTGTGTGTGTGTGTGTGTGTGTGTGTGTGTGTGTGTGTGTGTGTGTGTGTGTGTGTGTGTGTGTGTGTGTGTGTGTGTGTGTGTGTGTGTGTGTGGCTCCCACAGGAGATTTGGATGGCCACTGGTTGGACCATGCGTCATGGCATAGCAGCGATGCCTCCCCAATGTCTTTGGTGAGACATGCGGAGCCCCGCCCCTAACCCCCCTCCTCCTCCCCCTCTCAGAGTCCTTTGTCATTTCATGTTTGCTTTGTTTTATTTACACCTCCGCATGGGTTTTCTTCTTTCTTTCTGTTTTTTTATCCCACACCTGTAGGGGACAGTCAAAGGGGGAAAAGAAAAACTATTGAGCGGGCATTTTTGTCCGACTCAACACACAACACCTTATCTGAGAGGCAAAAGAAAATGGTGCGCTTTGGGGGCCACTCATTGGAAGAGGACGCAGAATGGTGCGAACCCCAGGTTAAAGACTCTGGCGTTGACACGTGCAGTAGCACTACCCTAAACGAGGACAATCAGCATAGCCATAGTGAGAAGGTACTGGAGACTAGTAGCCACAATATCTACACTTTCTTCTTTTTCTTTATTTTTCTTTACCTTCCTCCTCCGCTCTTTATCTGTCACTAATTGTTAAATAGTAGACATGTTTATTTGTTTTTTTCTTTTTTAAATTTGAATTGATTGATTTTTCTTTGAACTTCGTCTTTATTATTATTCCGGGGAATTGATAAGATTGATTTCATTTCGACAGCAGCTTGCTGGGTGTTGCTGAAATAGGAGATGGGGAACCCCTCTTTATTGCTCTGCTGTTTGCTCTCTGGCAGCATAAAGATCCATCCAGAAGCATTAAAACACAACCCTCTTTTTGTCATGGCACACAGCAATGTCCACTCCTCTAGTTGCATGTTGCTAGTTGCTCTCAGTCTGTTTTGTTATTGTTACTGTAGCGGCCATCTTAGTAACGTTACAGTAGGGTAACGACACCTACCTCTCACAGACACAGGCCTCTAGTCCAGTCCCTCACTGGAATGACCCCTCCTCTCCCAACATACACTACCTAGTCAAGTCATTATCCCCCCTAGATCTCCACTCAGTCTAATACCAAAACTAAACCAACCACTTATAACAGAGACGATTGGATGTTTTGCACAGACAAAGTTATGTTTTTCTTTTTTTCCCTTCCGCTGTCATGTTTGTTGTGATTTCATTTTTTTTTTTGTCTCTCTTCATCTTGGCCTTAATCATCGTGCTGTGCTGTTCTTTTGGGAGTTTTCGTCCATAAATCCTACTTCGGTTCACCTCTTTTTTTGTAGTTGTTGAATAGTTACATTTTTCTTCATCTGCTTCTAACTGCTCCATTGTGGAGGTGTAGTGCTGTGTGTAGCAGGGCAGAGAGTGGTGGAGTGCAGTCTTAACCTCCCTCTGCCTTCAGCTAAGGCCTCCCTCACAGACCATCAGACAAAATCTACACTCATCCAAACTCAACTGGATTTGATGCCAATGTGGCTGAGTTTTAATTGAGATGTTCTAGATAGAGTGCAGATTTTCTCAGATGGTTTGTGTGGAGCTTCTGCTCTGCGGTGACTAGGAGGGCGTGATGGTTTGCCTATTTTACCCTGCATGGGGTGCTGAATGCTCTCTACCTCTTCCCTGTTGGCAGGATCACACACGCCCTGGCATTGGATGTGCAAAATGTTTCATTTTCATTGAATAACACTTTTGTGTGATACATTTATCGTAACATACCTAGAAAAATGTGAATTGAATCGTTTTAGTGAAAATAGTACCTAAAATCATATTGAAGTACTTCCATGAAATATGTTTATGGACATAGCTAATCACTGCTTAAAATGTGGGCTGTGTTATTGTAAATATTGTTTTATTTTACCATTGTTTTAACATTTTGCCTTCAACTACAGTACGTATAACTGTGATGCAGTAGATACAATTATTTTTTTTGATTTTGGTGAATTTAGTTATCTAATTGATTTTGATGAACTTTTATTATCTAATTGTGACAATCCGGCTAATCCCAAAAGAAAAGACAGGTTATATAATCTGAAATAGAAAGGATAGAGACAGAGCCATAATCACCAGATTAGATAACTAACCAGAGCTTGTGTGATCGCTCATTAAGTCAAATGAAGTGATACCCCCCCACCTCACCCCACCCTTCACATGATACACACTTTTCTGAAGGAGTCTTTTTAAAGTGGTTGAAGTGAATCTGGTGTGGATGAGTTGTAAAACACAAGGTGTGTTGTTGCTGTGTGTGTTCCTATAGAATCCAGTGACATGGCAGCCCTCCAAAGATGGGGAGCGCCTAATAGGGCGGATTCTGCTCAACAAGCGGATGAAGGATGGAAGTGTACCTCGAGACTCAGGAGCACTGCTGGGACTGAAGGTGAGTCCGCCCCGTCTGTCTGACCTCTCTGTCTGGACTTCTGTCTATCTGCTGGGACTGAAGGTGAGTCCGCCCCGTCTGTCTGACCTCTCTGTCTGGACTTCTGTCTATCTGCTGGGACTGAAGGTGAGTCCGCCCCGTCTGTCTGACCTCTCTGTCTGGACTTCTGTCTATCTGCTGGGACTGAAGGTGAGTCCGCCCCGTCTGTCTGATCTCTCTGTCTGGACTTCTGTCTATCTGCTGGGACTGAAGGTGAGTCCGCCCCGTCTGTCTGACCTCTCTGTCTGGACTTCTGTCTATCTGCTGGGACTGAAGGTGAGTCCGCCCCGTCTGTCTGACCTCTCTGTCTGGACTTCTGTCTATCTGCTGGGACTGAAGGTGAGTCCGCCCCGTCTGTCTGACCTCTCTGTCTGGACTTCTGTCTATCTGCTGGGACTGAAGGTGAGTCCGCCCCGTCTGTCTGACCTCTCTGTCTGGACTTCTGTCTATCTGCTGGGACTGAAGGTGAGTCCGCCCCGTCTGTCTGACCTCTCTGTCTGGACTTCTGTCTATCTGCTGGGACTGAAGGTGAGTCCGCCCCGTCTGTCTGACCTCTCTGTCTGGACTTCTGTCTATCTGCTGGGACTGAAGGTGAGTCCGCCCCGTCTGTCTGACCTCTCTGTCTGGACTTCTGTCTATCTGCTGGGACTGAAGGTGAGTCCGCCCCGTCTGTCTGACCTCTCTGTCTGGACTTCTGTCTATCTACTGGGACTGAAGGTGAGTCCGCCCCGTCTGTCTGACCTCTCTGTCTGGACTTCTGTCTATCTACTGGGACTGAAGGTGAGTCTGCCCCGTCTGTCTGACCTCTCTGTCTGGACTTCTGTCTATCTACTGGGACCAGTCTGACCTGATGGTCAGAGGCCATTTATTATTTCAGCTGTCTATCACTATTCAAAGGTTGCTTCCCAAATGGTATCCTATTCCGTATGTAGAGGGAATGTCTTGCCGTTTGGGCCTCGCTGAAGAGTATACGCAGTGGACATATGTCTTATTGACATAATTTTCTGGTTGTAAACTGGTTTTGTGGTTGAGGAAAAAGACGTTGCTAAAAAGACATGAACAAACCGTCCTTATCAACATCTACTACAACCTGATCATGACATCATAAGGGAGTCCTTACTGCCAGGTGTTCAGGGCTCAAAAGGCCCGTACTGAAGAGGATATAACCATTGTTGAATGATATTGTTGAGTTGTATATTATGAGTGGACACTACACCTTGGTACATGTATCAGAACAAAATAAGAACGCTCAAATTCTTCACCACAATAAGCAATGTTTTCATATTATTTGTAGAAACTCTGCTGTGGCTGTTTTTATCTGCATATACATTTTGAAGTGATATGTGTGGGTGCCTTGCCTAATTATGAATTACATAATTGTATTATTCATGATGTAATATTAATTAGGCGGCTAATTATTTCCTTGATTAATATTAATGAGCTGTGTCTTGATATGAAATACTTTATGTTCATGACTGTGTTCCAAATGGCACCCTATTCCCTATATAGCGTACTTATTTTTACCAGAGCCCTGGTCAAAAGTAGTGTACTATATGGGGAATGGGGGCCATGTGGGATGCGAGTGTGTGTATCCAAACATGCTCACATTGAACCTTTTTAATCAAAGACATTCATTGGCTCAGTGCAAAAAAACCTCTCCTAAACTCTCTCTGCATCCCAAACTGCAACCTATTCCCTATATAGTGTGCTACTTTTAACCAGGGACCTGGTAGTAGTGCACTATATAAGGAGTAGTGTACCATTTGGGACTCAGTCTCTAAACTACCAGATGCCGTGAGAGTGTACTATGCAGTGTGGTTATGTAGAAAAGCCTATTTGAAATGTTCAGTCAGAGACCCTTTACTGTAGATAGGGAGATCACATCTGAAACATTGTGATTGTACAGCTTATTCCCCATTATGTACAGTACTGTAACTAGGCTACTAAACATATGTCCCATATTTACAGTATATCATGATTAGACGGTAGATTTTCTGATGAAAAGTATCTTAGGTTTTCTTTACTCTTCCTAATACATTCATTTGGACGATCTGTGCAGCTTGGGCTGGTTTAAGATCTGAGCATACACAGCTAGCCAAAACACAGTGAGGGGCTAGCACAGTGAGGGGCTAGCACAGTGAGGGGCTAGCACAGTGAGAGCCATCAGGAGAGAAAAGGAAAGTGGCAAGATGGGAAAATCATTAATGATTGAATGAGCTTCCTGAATTGGTATGTTTGTGTCTGGTCAGTGCCTCTTTGTGCTGTACGGTACGCTATGTGTTTTTCCTCACTCAGCAGCAAGCAGTGACCAGCCAGTCTGTTTGTCTCTCTCTCTTTCTAACTCTATCTATCGTCTCTCACTCTCTGTCCCTTTCTCGCTCTCTCTCGCCCGGCTGTTACATAAAGCCATTTCATTTAGGAGTCTTCCCTAAGATCCTTTGTATGTTGGCATTCAACTGCCATTAAGAGGGGATTTTATTTGTCTGATGCCTGTGGAGGGAGAGCAGTTCAGGGGCTTACAGAGTAGAGCAGAGCTGGGCTGCCTGGCCTGCTATAGGCCCCCCAGGCCTCAAGTGTTCCAGCACAATGGAGAGAGAGCACCATGCAGAGAGAGGTGGCCCCAGGGTTCTAACACAACACAACACACAGGGACATTCAACATGATGAAAAGAGATGTACATTTTGACTAAGCATGTAGCTACTTTCTCTGTTCAAGAATAGCACCCTATGGGCAGAGTGACGCTATGTGGCTACATGTGCAATTAGAATTAGGCCTAGATCTGCAGGTTGCATTTTAAAACATGGTCAATAAATATGTTTCTATCAAACAAAGTGATCAGTACATCCATATTCCTTCCCTGCCAGGCTGCTTGCACCATATTGAGGGAGTGATTATGTTACTGTATAATACTATATACTAATACAATACACGTTGATGTGTGTTGCTTCCTTCATAGGTGGTGGGTGGAAAGATGACAGAATCTGGTAGACTTTGTGCTTTCATCACTAAAGTGAGGAAAGGAAGTCTAGCGGACACTGTTGGACACCTCAGACCAGGTACCTTCTGATCTCATTTTATACTCTAACTACATCTCTTACCATGGTTAGAACTACACATATTATGTGTAGAACTACATTTACCATGTTTAGAACTTCACTTACTATGTTTAGAACTACATTAGCCATGTTTAGAACGACACTTACTATGCTTAGAACTACATTTACCATGCTTAGAACTACGCTTACTACCTTTAGAACTACACGTACTATGCTTAGAACAACATTTACCACATTTAGAACTACACTTACTATGTTTAGAACTGCATTTACCATGTTTAGAAGTACACTTACTGTGTTTAGACCCGCATTTACCATGTTCAGAAGTACTTACTGTACTTAGAACTACATTTACCATGTTTAGAAGTACACTTACTGTACTTAGAACTACATTTACCATGTTTAGAACTACACTTACTGTGTTTAGAACTGCATTCACCATGTTTAGAAGTACACTTACTGTGTTTAGAACTACACTTATAGATATAAGATTTTTTCAAGCACGCTGAAGATTGTCAATACATTTCTCATGTACACAGCACTGTAGATTTAATAAGCTACTTCAATGATTCAAGAAACATTTTGATTACTTGGTGAACTGGTGCTGAACTGGGTCAGAACCTTGTTTTAACTTATGACACCCTTTGACCTTCATTTAATAGCACTAATTACAACATGTATGAACTAGACAGATGTGCTGTTATTTGTTACCATAAGGGTTGCGACCGAGGCCTATTCAATTATTTATAATATTACCTTAGCAGAATGATTATAATGCTGTACTGTTTGTTTATGTGTGCTGTGTTTTCTACAATATCATTCATATTCTCCTTTTTTTCATCATGTGGGCCTGCTCATGTTTATAACCACACGGATCATGTTTTTAACTATATTTATAACTATGCTTCCCATGTTCATAACTGCACCGTACCAGCTGACGTCTTGATGTGTAGATGACTGACAGCATCTTGTTTTACAGGCGACCAGGTGCTGGAGTGGAACGGGAGGTTTTTACAAGGAGCCACATTTAAAGAAGTTTACAATATCATTCTAGAATCAAAGCCAGAACCCCAGGTGGAACTGGTGGTCTCAAGGCCCATAGGGTAAGACCTCCCAACAGCAACTACACTTATTACTACTGAACCATCAAAACTACAGTGTATTCTCATTCATACATTTGTAAAAATATCTTTCTTGCAGAGAGAGAAGAAGGAGAAATGGAAAAAAGGGGGCTGAGTGTATTTGAATGTAATTTGTTTTGCTAGCACCGGCTTGTTTATGTAACATATCTGCCTCCCAACCATCCCTCCCTTCCTCCCCCCCAATATCCCTCCCCTCCATCAGTCCTCCAGTGTGATGACAGTGTCAGAGGCTCATATGGGACTAGCAGTGCGGCACAGTGAAATGAACAGTGGCTGCTGCCTCCCTCTCTCTCTCTCTCTCTCTCTCTCTCTCTCTCTCTCTCTCTCTCTCTCTCTCTCTCTCTCTGTGTGTGTGTCTCACTACCCACTCTCCCCCCTCTCCTCCACAAACAGCGGGATGCCAATCATTTTTGAAAGTAGAGATACCCAGAGAAATCAGAAACCCCTTTGCTTTGTCAGTGTCTATATTTGACCTGCTTTGTATTGCTGAGGGAGGGAGCTGCTGTACAGGAGAATGAAGACTAATGCTCGTCTTAGGACCATTAAAATACAGTGCATTCAGCATTAGCACCAATTGATCCCCTCCTCATTCCTCATCCCCCCCCCCTCTCCTTTCAGAGATATTCCTCGGATACCAGACAGCACACATGCACAACTGGAATCAAGTAAGTCTGGCTTTTCTTTCATTTCCCAATGATAACTAATTTGCCTGCGTTAATTAATCAACCTTGAAACATCAAGCTAAGGTATTGTCAGGGAGAGGTGATGATATCTAATTTCTTTCTCTCTCCCCTCCCCCTCCACTCTCTTCCTCTCCTTGAAGTATGTTACCAAATCACAGTGTTTCAGATTTGATCATGTGACCTCCCCCCTGTCTGTCCTGTCTCAGGTTCGAGTTCCTTTGAGTCTCAGAAGATGGATCGCCCCTCTATCTCTGTCACGTCTCCCATGAGCCCTGGGATGCTGCGGGACGCCCCACAGTACCTGTCAGGACAGCTCTCAGTGAGTACCCTACTACAATACCCACAATACACCATGGCTCTGTCTGGGCCTACATTACCTGCAGGAAAGGATCATACAGTTTAGATTCACACAGAGGGTTTGAGAACAGATGTTTTCTTTCTCTGCAGTATTCAGTGAGAGTAGCTGGAGCTCTGGAGAGTAGCTGGAGCTCTGGAGAGTAGCTGGAGCTCTGGAGAGTAGCTGGAGCTCTGGAGAGTAGCTGGAGCTCTGGAGAGTAGCTGGAGCTCTGGTAGCTGGAGCTCTGGTAGCTGGAGCTCTGGTAGCTGGAGCTCTGGAGAGTAGCTGGAGCTCTGGTAGCTGGAGCTCTGGTAGCTGGAGCTCTGGTAGCTGGAGCTCTGGAGAGTAGCTGGAGCTCTGGTAGCTGGAGCTCTGGTAGCTGGAGCTCTGGAGAGTAGCTGGAGCTCTGGAGAGTAGCTGGAGCTCTGAGAGTTGTTCAGTTAGACCCATCCCAACCCAGCATAGGACCACAGATCATGTTGCCCTGAACCATGTTGCTTATTATCTGATGCCTAATATACTCTTGGGGGATGTGAGTAAAAGGCTTGTCAGTTAAGATAAACATGGGAGGAATAAACTCTGAAACTCAGGAGGCCAGATGGAAATAGACTAATGCTAACCTCCAATACTTATTTTGTTGTCTCAACACTCAGGATATTTAGTTTCTTGGAGAAAAAATAAAGAGAGTTATGAAATAGTCACAGCTTTTTAATCCCTTTCCGTATGATAACATATCCATTTTATATGTGATTATAAATAAAAAGATATCATGAAATATATCAAGCTATCAAAAATATACCAGTCGATATCAGTCAATATATATCAGTCTATCAAGTCCATAGTGTATTTGTTTATCAGAAGAGGTGAGAATGTTTGATAGTTGACTGTGTGTCTGTAAACACTGTAAGCCTTCTACTGTAATGTTGCTCTCCAGTAAAACTGCTAGAGCCAGAGAAGGAAGGAAGAGAAGGAAGCTTTTGATGTCAGTGTTCTTTCTGCTTGTTGTTGTTTTCTTTGGTGAGGAGGGGAGATCTAATCTGTGCTGCTGCTAGCGTCTCCGCCTGGCTTCTCTCCTCTCCTGGCTCCTCTCCTCTCCTGGCTCCTCTCCTCTCCTGTCTGTATGTAACGGGAGCATGGAGGAGCAGAGTGAGAGCCAGGGAGAGAGGGAGCACAGAGAGAGGTAGCAGGCACACACAGGCCCTCCAGTATTCATAGGCCTACACCCAGGAGGCCCATGCTGACAGTTATGACGCAAATAGAACCCATTCAGCCAATCATGCTGCAGTTCTGATCTCTGCAATCCCTACCTGTAGCACTCAGCCCCACACCGCTCAGATCCAGAAGTTCTCTCCATTTCATCAATGAGTTGACCGTGAAACCAAAACAAGAGTATTTGAATCGTACTGTAGTTAATATACTGTAGCTATACTGTAATTAATATACTGTAGTTATACTGTCATTAATATACTGTAGTTGATATACTGTAGTACATTACCTTGCTGGATCAAGGGCCAGCTGAATAGTATGTTGGATGCAGTTAGAAATTCTAATGTGTTTTTACTATACATTTTTATTATTTTCATACCTTGTTGAGGGAGCAATTGGAATTGAATACGTCATTGTGACGCAAATGTTAAATGAAGAAAGGAAGGAAAGTTACAGTCCAGAGAGCACGGAAGGGAATGCTTAGTTAGAAGTCATCAATCATCTTCTGTGAAAACGGGAGCAGAGCAGCCTCCTCCTCTCTCTGAGGATTACAGTGTGGAGGTACAGAACCCACAGATAAGGCTCCAAGACAATACAACACATTAGTGAATAATGACATGCAGATTGATGCTAATGAACGGTGGGGAAAAACACACACACAGCTAGATTGACTCTCCGTCCCCTCCTCCTCAAAATGTGTTTGTGTTATTGTGGCACTGGTTAGAGTCCAGTGAGTGTGTTTTGTTGGTTGTTTTATGATTTTTTTGGTTTTATTGCATTTTTCTTTGTTGTTGTTTAATTTTGCTTACCCAGAGCCAAAGCCTTAGTAGAAGAACAGCGCCTTTTGTCCCTAGGGTCCAGGTAAACACCTGTCTGACTCACAGACTGACTCTCTTTGGTCTTCGCTCGCCTTTTTCTTTTGCCTTTTTGGTTTCCTCCATCTTGGAAAATGCATACCAGGGAAATGGCGGCATCTTTCCCTTGCAGTGCGGTGCATTATGTCATTATTATTATTATTATTATTCATTGATACCATATAACATGATCATACGGTTATGCCAGGAGTCTCGACTCTTTGCATGACTAACTAATCTAAAGGAAATATTTCAGAGAGACACCCTTCCATTGCCAGATCCTGTAGCCTACACTCAACAGCAACAACAAGCTCAAACACATTGCTCAACATCAAATCAAACTTTATTTGTCACACGCGCCGAATACAACATGTTTAGACTTTACTGTGAAATGTTTCCTTACAAGCCCTTAACCAACAGTGCAGTTCAAGAAGAGCTAAGAAAATATTTACCAAATAAACAAGTCAAAAATAATAAAAAGTAACACAATAACAAAACAATAACGAGGCTATATACAAGGGTACCGAGTCAAAGTTAGAGGTCATTTGTACATGTAGGTAGGGGTGAAGTGACTGGCCATTTGATTAATTGTTCAGCAGTCTTATGGCTTGGGGTAGAAGCTCTTAAGGAGCCTTTTGGTCCTAGACTTGGCGCCCCGGTACCGCTTGCCCTGCGGTAGCAGAGAAAACAGTCAATGACTTGGGTGACTGGAGTCTCTGACAATTTTATGGGCTTTCCTCTGACACCGCCTATTATATAGGTCCTGGATTGCAGGAAGCTTGGCCCCAGTGATGTACTGGGCCGAACGCACTTTCCTCTGTAGCACCTTACGGTCAGATGCTGACCGGTCAGATGCTGAGCAGTTGCCATACCAGGCGTAATGCAAATGGTCAGGATGCTCTGGATGGTGCAGCTATTAGAACTTTTTTAGGATCTGAGGGCCCATGCCATGTCTCCTGGGGGGGAAAAGGTTTTGTCGTGCCCTCTTCGCGACTGTCTTGGTGTGTTTGGACCATGATAGAGCGTTGGTGATGGAGTTTCAAGGAACTTGAAACTCTCAACCCGCTCCACTACAGCCCCGTCGATGTTAATGGGGGCCTGTTCGGCCTGCCTTTTCTTGTAGTTCACGAACAGCTCCTTTGTCTTGCTCACATTGAGGGAGAGGTTGTTGTCCTTGCACCACACTGCCAGTTCTCTGACCTCCTCCCTATAGGCTGTCTCATCGTTGTCGTGATCAGGCCTAACACTGTTGTGTCGTCATCAAACTTAATGATTGTGTTGGAGTCATGCTTGGCCACGAAGTCGTGGGTGAACAGGGAGTGCAGGAGGGGACTAAGTACACACCCCTAAGGGGCCCCAGTGTTGAGGATCAGCGTGGCAGACATGTTGTTGCCTACTCTTACCACCTGAGGGCGGCCCGTCAAGAAGTCCAGGATCCCGTTGCAGAGGGGGGTATTTAGTCCCAGGGTCCTTAGCTTAGTGATGAGCATCATGGGCACTATGGTGTTGAACGCTGAGCTCTAGTCAATGAACAGCATTCTGACATAGGTGTTCCTTTTGTCCAGGTGAGAAAGGGCAGTGTGGAGTGCGATTGAGATTGCGTCAACTGTGGATCTGTTGAGACGGTATGCGAATTGGAGTGGATCTAGGGTATCCGGGAGGATGCTGTTGACGTGAGCCATGACTAGCCTTTCAAAGCACTTCATGGCTACCGACGTGAGTGCTACGGGGCGGTAATCGTTTAGGCAGGTTACCTCCACTTCCTTGGGCACAGAGACTGGTCTGCTTGAAACATGTAGGTATTACAGACTCAGTCAGGGAGAGGTTGAAAATGTCAGTGAAGTCACATGTCAGTTGGTCCGTGCATGCTTTTGAGTACACGTCCTGGTCACATCGGCTACCGAGAGCGTTATCACACAGTCATCCAGAATAGCTGGTGCTCTCATGCATGCTTCAGTGTTGGTTGCCTCGAAGCGAGCATAAAAGGCATTTAGCTCATCTGGTAGGCTCGCGTCACTGGGCAGCTTGTGTCTGGGTTTCCCTTTGTAGTCCGTAATAGTTTTCAATGTGACATGCTGGTAAAAATTTGGTAAAACTGATTTAAGTTTGCCTGCATTAAAGTCCCCGGCCACTAGGAGCGCCGCTTCTGGGTGAGCATTTTCTTGTTTGCTTATGGCCTTATAGAGTTGGTTGAGTGTGGTCTTAGTGCCAGCATCGGTCTGTGGTGGTAAATAGACGGCTACAATTAATATAGATGAGAACTCTCTTGGTAGATAGTGTGGTCTACAACTTACCATAAGGTACTCTACCTCAGGCGAGCAATACCTCAAGACTTCTTTAATATTAAACATCGCACACCAGCTGTTATTGACAAAAAGACACACCCCCCCCCCTCATTTTACCAGACGTAGCTAATCTGTTCTGGAAAATCCCTCCAGCTCTATATTATCCGTGTCGTTGTTCAGCCACGATTCTGTGAAACATAGGATATTACAGTTCTTAATGTTCCTTTGGTAGGATAATCGTAATTGTAGGTCATCAATTTTGATGTAAGTGGGAGTTTACTCGCTCGCCTACGGATTCTCAAAAGGCAGCCCAATCTGCGTCCTCTTCCTCCGTCTTTTCTTCATGCAAATGACGGGGATCTGGGCCTGTTCCCGGGAGAGCAGTATATCTTTCTCATCAGACTCGTTAAAGGAAAAAGCTTCTTCCAGTTTGTGGTGAGTAATCCCAGTTCTGATGTCCAGAAGTTATTTTCGGTCATAAGAGACTGTAGCAGCAACATTATACACAAAATACAGTGGCAAGAAAAAGTATGTGAACCCTTTGGAATTACCTGGATTTCTGCATAAATTAGTCATAAGATTTGATCTGATCTTCATCTTAGTCACAACAATAGACAAACACACTGTGCTTAAACTAGTAACACACAAATTATTATATTTTTCTTGTCTATATTGAATACATAATTTAAACATTCACAGTGTAGGTTGGAAAAAGTATTTGAACCCCTAGGCTAATGACTTTTACAAAAGTTAATTGGAGTCAGGAGTCAGCTAACCTGGAGTCCAATCAATGAGACGAGATTGGAGATGTTGGTTAGAGCTGTCTTGCCCTATAAAAAAACACTCGGAAAATGTGAGTTTACTATTCACAAGAAGCAGTTCCTGATGTGAACCATGCCTCGAACACAGAGATCTCAGAACACCTAAGATTAAGAGATGTTGACTTGCATAAAGCTGGAAAGGGTTACAAAAGTATATTTTAAAACCTTGATGTTCATCAGTCCACGGTAAGACATATTGTCTATAAATGGATAAAGTTCAGCACTGTTGCTACTCTCCCTAGGAGTGGCCGTCCTGCAAAGATGACTGCAAGAGCACAGCGCAGAATGCTCAATGAGGTTAAGAAGAATCCTAGAGTGTCAGCTAAAGACTTGCAGAAATCTCTGGAACGTGCTTACATCTCTGTTGATGAGTCTACGATACGTAAAACACTAAGCAAGAATGGGGTTCATGGGAGGACACCACGGAAAAAGCCACTGCACATCTGAAGTTTGCAAAAGAGCACCTGGATGTTCCACAGCGCTTCTGGCAAAATATTCTGTGGACAGATTAAACTAAAGTTGAGTTGTTTGGAAGTGACACACCAACACTATGTGTGGAGAAAAAGGCACAGCACACCAACATCAAAACCTCATCCCAACTGTAAAGTATGGTGGGGGGAGCATCATGGTTTGGGGCTGCTTTGCTGCCTCATGGCCTGGACAGCTTGCTATCATCGACAAAAAAATGAATTCCCTAGTTCATCAAGACATTTTGCAGGAGAATAAGGCTATCTGTCCGCCAATTGAAGCGCAACAGAAGTTGGGTGATGCAACAGTAAATCAACAACAGAATGGCTTCAACAGAAGAACATACGCCTTCTGGAGTGGCCCAGTCAGAGTCCTGACATCAACCTGATTTAAAATGCTGTGGCATGACCTCAAGAGACCAGTTCACACCAGACATCCCAAGAACATTGCTCAACTAAAACAGTTTTGTAAAGATGAATGGTCCAAAATTCCTCCTGGCCGTTGTGCAGGTTTGATCCTCAACTACAGAAAACGTTTGGTTGAGGTTATTGCTGCCGAAGGAAGGTCAACCTGTTATTAAATCCAAGGGTTCACATACTTTTCCCACCCTGCACTGTGAATGTTTACACGGTGTGATCAATAAAGACATGAAAATATATAATTGTTTGTGTGTTATTAGTTTAAGCAGACTGTGTTTGTCTATTGTTGTGACTTAGATGAAGATCAGATCAAATTGTATGACCAATTTATGCAGAAATCCAGGTAATTCTAAAAGGTTCACATACTTTTTCTTGACATTGTAAGTTAAATAAGTTACAAACATCGCAAAGAAATAGCACAATTGGTTACGGGCATGTAAAACGTCAGCCATCTTAACATGTTAGCTGTCATGGGACTTTTGTACCTAGTCAGCTACAACAGTGCTCCACATTGGCAATTAAAGGAGGGTGTCTCCTTAAATGTTTTAGTAAAACTATTACATTTTGTGGTACAAATAAATGAGCTTATTTGTTCTGTGGAACATGAAACTAGACTGGACCCTCGTCTTCATTGGCTTGACTCCCTTAGGGCCTGAATAGGTTGCCAAAGCAACAGCGGTCAACAACTGCTAATCATGAACACAACGTTTGGGAAATATTTATGTTTACATTTATGAATGGCCGTAAGTTTCATGTTACAGTTAAAAGTGGGCTAAGATAACTGTCCCTTATTTTAAAGCAGATTTAAAATAATATTTTACTTGAACTAAACAGGCAAGGTGTCTATCTTACTGTGGGACCTTTTTGAGGAGTTGTCTTACTCTAGCTAGCTTGTTACAGTTGGAGTGTGGAGTACTCATGTTATTTGGAAGATCATATTTATATATTTATCCCATTATGTCCTTGTCAAGCATCAGCTTAGCTTAGAACAAAATATATATACAGTATACTGTATAGGGGTTTCTGGTATGATATGCACTGTTAGTTTCCTCATTTAAAGGTAGTGTGAGGTGTTGGCTATACATCACCTATCTGTCAGATAAGGAGAGGGTGAGAATGGAAGTCTATAAATAGGTGTGTAGTGTACCCTTGGCTCAGCTCCTGGAGGTAGATCTATTAGCCTCCTGTAGAAGCGGTGTTATGCTCTACTTAACCAGGCCATGCAATAATGTCAATGTAAATGATGTGGCCAACTGTACAGGAAATATAGGCAGTGTAATGTATTACATCAGGGGTATAATTTCAATTTCAACTTTTCAAGGTGAATCTGTCGCTTAAGGGTTATCCCATCAGTCATATGGGCAGTGCTGTAGTATGGTCAGAATTGCACGTGCATCTTTTCCATAGTGGACTTCAATGTTGAGGAAGTTTTCCTAGTGCAAGCTGTTTGACCTGAAGGCCCCTACTGCCTATGTTGTTTGACAATATCAGATCTCCTGACTGATCTTGTATGTATTAAGTGCTTGCTGTTGCTTTGTATTGCTGCATGCATAAAGAAATAACTATGGTAGTCAATGCAATGATTTAAGACTCCTCCCATCATTATCTACATAAGTATGGACAAGAGCTTAGAAGGCTTGATTTTCCTCTAGTATTTCATTTAATTTTCTTGAAACAATTATTTCCCCAAAGTTTTTAAAACAAATATTTCTGTAAATGTTCTTTTTCATTTTTTACTTCTAAGTGTTCTCTGTTATGTCCATACTTTGCTCTGACAAGTGTGAATTGTCTTTGATGTCACTCCTGACAGCATGATTGATTTATATGTATATTTTAGCTATACACTGAGTATCTGACATTGCATTGCAGGGCTCTACAGTGCGGCCATTTTACTAGCATAGGTGCCTATTTTGCTATGCGTCCTGGAATTTTAATTTAGGAGCACTAGTACGCCTACAAAAATTAAGGATTCTAGCTTTAATACCTCAAATATTTTTCATTGTGCTCCTAAATATCTTTGTGTGTGCCTACATTTTTCAACTTAGGTGCACACGTGCTCCTTGTAAAAAGGCTCAGCGTAGAGGCCTGCATTGTGTTGTATGGTTCCAAATACAATTTCACACTCAAAAGCAGTAAGTGTTCATTTCAAAGCATGTTGGTCTTAATTCTCATGTTGTAATGGTTTAGATACCAAGAGCCAGGATACTGTAGATATGAATACAGATACACATACTGTATAATCCTTTCCACTCAAACACACCTAGAAAATGTGGCTCGTGCAGCCGCAGGGTAAGATGTAGGTCATGGTAAGATGTAGGTCATGCTACAAACAGTACATATCTGCTTTGTGCACACTATTAAGCTAATTTAGGCTCTCATTGTTCAACCTTTGCTACTTTTTTTTCTTGATATGATCATATCATCTCCTTATTTCCGTATCTCAACAAACATGTATGCTTTTATTATCACCCCCCCTCCCCCCGCTAAGCATGTGACCTGCTAATGCCTAATATGTAAACCAGGGGTGGCCACCCCTCCTCCAGGAGAGGTACTGGGTGTGCAGGCTTTAACTCCAGCCCTGCTCTAATCTAACACAATCCAGTGATTTTACTAATCAGCTGCTCACCATGCAGGACCTTGATTTACTGAATCAGGTGTGTTTGTTAGTTAATATAGAGCAGGGCTGGTGCTAAACCCTGCACACCCAGTAGCTCTCCAAGTGGAGGGTTATGAGGTCACCCTGATATAGAGCCCCCCCCTCCCTACTGGCAGCCCAGTGACCATGTGACCCTTTTCTATCCCATCCATAGGTTAAACTGTGGTATGACAAAGTGGGTCATCAGCTAATAGTGACCATCCTGGGAGCCAAGGACCTGCCTTCTAGGGAAGATGGCCGCCCCAGGAACCCTTATGTCAAAATCTACTTCCTCCCTGACAGAAGGTAAGAGTAGAGACAGTAACTGCGGGATGATTGAGCTAGCAGCATTTCACTTCATTCCATCCACAGCCATTTCTTAGTGGCTAGACCTATCCTCCAATATCCTAAAGTTGCCATTGGTTGATTGATACAGATTTGGGCGCTCGCATGATAGTCTCACTGAATGTTGAATTTATGGTAAGAATGTCTTTGGTTTTATTTACTTATAATTTTTTATTTCTGGTAAATGAATTTGGGGACATGTCACATTGCATTTAAACTGCTATCGTCACAAAGATCATCATGTGATCACATTGACCTACCCCTTCTCAGACACATGGAAGTAATGATAGGAAGTTGAACAGGGCTCCAACATGACTCCCTCCCTCCCCAGCTCATCCCATTGTCCTGTGCTGTGTTGACCTGTTCGGGAGTCTTTTCTACCATGGTTGTAAATAAAAACAGTTTGAATTATTGTTCCTCCAGCGACAAAAGCAAGAGGAGAACAAAAACGGTAAAGAAATCCTTAGAGCCCAAATGGAACCAGACCTTTATGTATTCTCCTGTGCACCGGCGGGAGTTCCGTGAGCGCATGTTGGAGATCACCCTGTGGGACCAGGCCAGGGTCAGGGAGGAGGAAAGCGAGTTCCTGGGAGAGGTAAGCCCATCCATCTCTTTTTTTTCTTTATAGTTTTCTATTGTTTTATGGACGGAGACAGTCAGAAGGTCGAAAGAAAGACAGGTACAGAGGGACACGGAGATAAGGGGCTGAGGCTGTATTTGTAACAAGAGTCGGCAGCGCCACCACTTAACCAGACTCAGGCACTCATCCGTCTCTGATATAATACCAAACATACCAATCCAGTCAGGATTAGGACAGTAACTCTGATAGCTCAACTAATCCAACCAATAGGGTCAAGCTCTTGATAAAACCCGACATTCCTTAGGAAGGATGACAGGCTACTGGGGGATGATGTCATCGACCCATGATGCTTACTGTAACATCAGCACATACTCACATACTCTGTCCTCGCTGCCAATAAGGTTGCAGAATTCTGGTAACTTTCCCAGAATTCCCAGGTCTTCCAGAAATCCTCCTGGTTGGATGGAATAAGCAGGAAATCCAGAATCTTCCAATCCGGATTGCTTGAAAACCTTATTTAAAAAATTATGTTGGGCCATGCCTGTGGAGGTCTTGATCTGCTCTGGAATCTGGAATGAGTCCAGTTAGCAGTGGCTAGTGTGTTGAGGACTGTGAGTGTGTGTGTGTGTGTGCGTGCGTGCGTGCGTGCGTGTGTGTGTAGTGACGCTGGTGTGTTTCTCCTTTAGATACTGATAGAGCTGGAGACAGCCCTGCTGGATGATGAGCCTCACTGGTACAAGCTGCAGACCCACGACGTGTCCTCCATGCCCCTCCCACGCGCCTCGCCCAACCCCCAGCGCAGACAGCTCCACGGAGAGAGCCCCTCGAGGAGGCTACCCATACAGAGTAGGTTACCCCTCTGCCCTAACATCCATAACCTGTATACTAGTCTATACTACAACTGTGTAGGAAAGCTCCTGCCTGTTCGAACCCCAAACCTCAGGATAGGAAATGAGACATGAGTGGCGAACCAACCGTTCGTCTGATGATTTTGAAAAGCCAGTATGGTGGCTGGCAGGTGCCCTGTTACCAACTGTCTTTGCCTGTCTGCCAAAGCCTGAATGATTTATGAAGTATTTATTACTGTTAGTATGTTCATATGGTGTTTGTTTTCTTATCCCTTTCAACTCAACCTGATACTTACAGACAAAGGGCCGTATTCGTACAATTCAGGTAACGGCCCCCGCTTGTTGTTCCACGCTGCTCTCTCCACTGAGCTCTCCCTCCACTCAGTGTTGCTGTTCATACAAAGACTCTGTCTCTCCCCTCTGCTTCAGTCCTACTGCACTGTTCTCTACCTCCAAAGTGTTCTCTCACTCCACTCCTCCATTAGCTATCCCACAATTCCCTTTGATTCTCGCTATGCTCCCTCTCCGCTCCACCGCATTCCTTAATCAAGATGGCCGCCTCATGGTCAGCCTCGGGCCCGGCAGGTTTCTGTTTCCCAGTCTAGATCCTGGTGATTGAGCTCTATCAGAAGAGCTCTGTCCACCCCTCTGTTTGTCATTTGAATATGTTGACCACTTGTTTTCTCAGTGCAATGCATTGTCTCATCTCCCGCCAAATGTCAACACTTTCCCTTTGAAAAACATTATGATAATTGTGCTGGTTTTTGCTCTTCTTCTCCTCTGCTTGTGTCTGTGTCTGTTGTATCTGTTGGGTGTGAACTTGTATTTGCACTTGACTTGACATATTTCTAATGTATGTAACCTGCACATGTATTTCCAATGTTAAGGTTTGAGATTATTGACGGTGATAACTGAGTTTTACTCAACAGCTGGGACAATTTTTACAGGCCTTTTGTGCATCTGTGTGTGTGTGTGTGTGTGTTAGGTGAAAGAGCTGACCGCTCTAAAACAAGAGCATTAAAACAGTTTCAGCCCATCTGAGACGTGAGGTAGCGAGAGGGAGGGAGAGAGAGAGAGAGAGACAGAGAAAGAGAAAGAGAGAGGCTGAGAGAGTGGCTGCCATAATGCAGCACTTGTCATTTCTGTAAAAGCCCAAGTGTCCAGTTGATTTAAGTTGACTGAACAGTGAATGTGTCAGAAAAACAACCGAGTGCAGAGTGAGAGAGGGGACGACTCGGGATGAGGGAGGGAGTACTTCTGAAGACGGTGGAGACGGTAGAATACCTCTCAGACTCCATCTTCAGATGTACATTGAATGATTGAAATGTCAGTTCAAAGCACCACCGTGAAAAACATGGATGCTATTGCCAATTAGGCTCGATGGAGAGGACCACACAGTGTTGTTTACATCACATCCAACACCATGTCTCACACCAACTATATGTTACAGTTGTTCTCTTTAAGTTAGACTTTATATCACACTATATCTAAAATAGGCAGCTCCCACGTTGGTGGGGGAAACCAGAACATTTCAGGAGAGTAAATGTAGGTCTTGGTTGCCTGTGTTGGTTATGAAGTGTGGTCACTGATGGTCAATGCAAGAACGTGACTTTGAAATACTGTTTAATAGTGTTCTCAAAAGAAATAGTGTTCTATTTCTGTGTCTGCTGCTTTCCCTGACTATGTCCAGGACTGGGGCATTGGTCTAGACCAACTGGACAACACTGGTGACAGCTAGGCCACAGAGCCATCGTCTGACCAGGGGAAGAGGACAGACCCTGGAGTAAACTAACCTCTATCCTCCTCTTCTCTCCTTTCTCCATCTCTCCTCCAGGATCTCAGAGAATCAGCGACAGTGAGATCTCTGACTATGACTGTGAAGACGGTGTTGGGGTAGTGTCAGGTAAGATACTACAGAATAGTAATCAGTATAACGTCGATGCAGCTAACGCAGGGTAAACAGTATATGAACATACAGCTGTATGTATGTTAATGTATTGTACTGGATGATGTGATGTTTTTAAAGAAGGTAGCTCGCTAAGATACTGCAGCAGCTCTACAAGGAGCAGTGAGTTTCTTCTCCTTCCCTCTGCACTACAGTAGCTAGCTGCTCTCCTCGACACTGGCAGTAGGCGCCCACGCCAGTCTCAGCCTGCCGCTGCTGCACATCGAGAGAGAGAACTGTAGCAGGCCAGGCAGCACACAGACAGCTGTGTGTGTGTAATAGATGAGGAGGAAACCCTCCCACCTCTGTAACATTCTCATCAGTCCCCCTCTCTCACATCACAGCCTCCTCCCTCACTACACCCATAATATCCCTTCACTCAGTGGGAATACCCCTCTCTCACATCACAGCCTCCTCCCTCACTACACCCATAATATCCCTTCACTCAGTGGGAATACCCCTCTCTCACATCACAGCCTCCTCCCTCACTACACCCATAATATCCCTTCACTCAGTGGGAATACCCCTCTCCTCTCTCTCTTCTCTCTCTCTCCTCACCCTCTTTCCTCCACCCTTGTTTCCCAGAGATTTTTGCTAATCCCCTTTCCTCCTACCTTCTCCATATCAAACTACTGATACTATACTACGGGAGAATAGATGATAACTATTCACAGGAATAATAGATTGATTGTTTTTTGAATTGAGATGTCACTGCGGTGGTTTTAACTAGGTTAATGCAGTCATTCTTCTCTGCTGGTAATGTCCTGTTAATTCAGATCTGAGGTTCTCTCCTCTATACACAGTATTGATGCTTAACACACAGTTTCTAGTCATGTGTGAAGAGGCTTGTCAAGAGAACCAATGAATTACATTTGGGTCGTGCACGTAAAGCAAGCTGATTGCAGAGCTGGGTACTTAGTTACCCCAGTGTTGGGCTGCTGTTAGCTAGACTGCAGAGGTTACATAGTGAAATGTAATGATGTCAGTTGGAATTGGTTTAATCTTTCTCTGTTTCCACTATAGTAAATATGTATGATGTCGTGTTATGCAAGACTTGATTGTGAATCATTTTAACATAATATTCATGCACATAATACTGTATATTTTTGTTATCAGGATTCCCTTCTATGCATAATTTGAAGGAATTCAGGTTTTTGCATGAAGGAATTCAGGTTTCACAATGCAGCAAACTCACTTTCAAACATATTTGGAAGAGAAAATGGAAGGATTTGGAGATAATTGATAGAAGTATCAAACTAAAGTAGCTGTGAAGGTTAACTTTTCCTCTCATATTTCATAATGTCTTGTGTTTCCTCCCTAATCCTACCTTTGATTCACGGTTACGTTTAACTCATTTTAATGTGCTCTACACTCTATTGAATATGAATCAACGTTAATGGGGCAAAGCATTGACCTTAACCATGCCTCCTGGCCATGGACTATTATTGAATAATCAACTCATTCAAGTTCGATGGACGAATCAGTCTAGCAGGGAAAAGTCATTATAATGTTTCTGATTTTTTGAAAGCTATTTTCATGTTTAATGCAAAAATGTTAACCGCAATGACTTGAATCACATGAACATTGAGTTGAGACCAAGTCCTCATTTATTTGAATATAGAGAGCCTCAGCATTTTGAAAATTGAAAGCCACCATCCATTATGCCACTGTGTGCAACTTCTGAAAAGTTTGAAAGAATCCTCTGAAAATAAATGTTGCCATTGACAGGATGGTCGTTATTTGCAGCAGTGTGTATGGTCAATAGGGAGGAATGGTTGTAGCCTATTACCAGATCAATTTGTGCTGCCTTGCCAACTAGACAAGACAGTACACACCTATCTGGGGCCAGGTTAGAGAGGCTGCGCTCAGAACGATGAGTCTGTCTCTGAATGACTTCTGACTTCACTCTCTCTCTCTGTATCTCTGTTTCTCTCTCTTTTTTCCTCTGTTTCTGTCTCTCTCCGTTTCTCTCTGTATCTCTTTGTATCTCGGTTTCTCTCCCTTTTTCTGTCTGTTTCTGTATCTCTGTTTCTCTTTTTGTTTCTCTCCCTTTTTCTGTCTGTTTCTGTATCTCTGTTTCTCTCCCTTTTTCTGTCTGTTTCTGTATCTCTGTTTTTCTGTCTGTTTCTCTCTGTATCTCTGTTTCTCTTTTTGTTTCTCTCTGTTTCTCTTTTTGTTTCTCTCTGTTTCTCTTTTTGTTTCTCTCTGTTTCTCTTTTTGTTTCTCTCTGTTTCTCTTTTTGTTTCTCTCTCTGTATCTCTGTTTCTCTCTCTGTATCTCTGTATCTCTGTTTCTCTCTCTGTATCTCTGTATCTCTGTATCTCTGTATCTCTGTTTCTCTCTCTGTATCTCTGTTTCTCTCTCTGTATCTCTGTATCTCTGTTTCTCTCTCTGTATCTCTGTATCTCTGTATCTCTGTTTCTCTCTCTGTATCTCTGTATCTCTGTATCTCTGTTTCTCTCTCTGTATCTCTGTATCTCTGTTTCTCTCTCTGTATCTCTGTATCTCTGTATCTCTGTTTTTCTCTCTGTATCTCTGTATCTCTGTATCTCTGTATCTCTGTTTCTCTCTCTGTATCTCTGTATCTCTGTATCTCTGTTTCTCTCTCTGTATCTCTGTTTCTCTCTCTGTATCTCTGTATCTCTGTATCTCTGTATCTCTGTATCTCTGTTTCTCTCTCTGTATCTCTGTTTCTCTCTCTGTATCTCTGTTTCTCTGTATCTCTCTCTCTCTCTCTCTCTCTCTCTCTCTCTCTCTAGACTACCGGCAGAACGGCAGGGACCTCCATAGTTCCACGTTGTCTGTCCCCGAGCAGGCGATGTCATCCAACCACTGCTCGCGGTCGGCAGACATGAACCGGGCGCGGTCGCGGTCTCCCAGCGTCCCCCCTCCACAGAGGTAACTCCCCCACCTCACTTGTCCTCCGTCCAACCCAGCATCCCAAGTTGTATCCCTTCCTCAAAAACAAGCAGTTTGTGCCAAACTGCACCACACTGGGATCTGAGAACCCCAACTGATATCAGAGGTTGTCCTTTAAGCGGTATCTCTGTGATAGTTGTCTTGGTAGTAGAACGTTTAACCCATATAACCTGGGATCTCATTCACACTGACAGTGATTGCATTAAGGTGAGTAGGTGCATCCCCAAGCCACTAGGGGACACTGTGGGGAGTTTGTACTGTGACTGTACAGTACTAGGGGGGTGATCCAGTGATTCTGTTGTATACAGCAGAAGTCTGGACCCCGGCTATGACATTGACCCGGCCTCGTCTCAGTACAGCTCCTCCAGTAGAGTGGACCGGCGCAGTGTGTCCGATGACCACCACTCACCTGACAGGTAGATACCCCTGTCTCACACAGCTTGACACAGCCTAACACAGCCTCACACAGCCTCACACAGCAGCTCCTGCAGACAACACAACCAACTGGGACTGACAATGTTCCAACCCGGGTTGTCTGCCAGCCACAAGACTGTGTAACTGTTAGACCTCTGAGCTAAAGCCTGGGCATTAGCTCGGGAGCTAACCCAAATGTTCAGGTCTCAGGCGCGGTTACTAAACACATGAGCGCGGTTTCACTGAACTGCCTCCGTTACACAAACATACACCTGTGTAATCTGCCTGATGCTTTCACACCTAGAACTGCTATACGGATATCTCACCTAGTGCTCACAAGCCAACCTGTCCCTTTCCCCAACCTGTCCCTTTCCCCAACCTGTCCCTTTCCCCAACCTGTCCCTTTCCCCAACCTGTCCCTTTCCCCAACCTGTCCCTTTCCCCAACCTGTCCCTTTTCCAAGAACTCAAATCTCTTCTCTGATGTCCTGCATTAGGTGGATCTTTAACTAACCTCTTCTCTTCTTTGTGTTGAAATCGTGTTTCCTTATTAATACTGAGAGGATCATTAACTCCGGTGCTCAGACTCATTAGAATCAAAATGGCGGTATCCCAAATGGCACCCTATTCCCTATAAAAGTGTACTACTTTTGAACATGGCCCATAGTTTTATTAGTCGTATGGGGTACGCATGGTATACACCGTCCAATGAAATGCTTAGGTTCCTTCTCAACAACACAACAACAATAAGAAATAATAAAAGATAAGAATAGGGCTCTGGTCAAAGGTAGTGCACTATGTAGGGAATAGGGTGCCATATAACTACATAGTAGATCATTATATATGGATAGATTATAGTCACCGTATGACTAGAATGTAAATACATGTCAATATACTGTAGATAGATTACAGTGACCATAGAACCAAACACATACCAATCACCCTTTAATGAGTGTAGTTATAGAGTTTAATAGCAGCTGTGAGAGGGAACTAAACTACAGTACATTATAAACTGGGTGGTTTGAGTCCTGAATGCTGATTGGCTGACAGCTGTGGTATATCAAACTGTATACCACGGGTATGACAAAACATGTATTTTTACTGCTCTAATTACGTTGGTAACCAGTTTATAATAACAATAAGGTGCCTCGGGGGTTTGTGATATATTGGCAATATACCACGGCTAAGGGCCGTGTCCAGGCACTCCATGTTGTGTCGTGCTTAAGAACAGCCCTTAGCCATGGTATATTGGCCATATAACCACATCCCCCCCGGGCCTTATTGCGTAAATATAACACCACCGTCTCTTCTACTGTTCCTCTGTGCTGGAACCTTTTCTGTATCCCAAATGGCATTCACTGTAGAGTGTACTACTTTTCACCAGAGCCCTATGAGCCCTGGTCAAAAGTAGTGTAATATAGGGAATAGGGTGCCATTTGTGACACATCCTGTGTTTGTCTGGGGCCATGTGGTGTTGTGATGTTCCTTCCTCCACCACACCTGAGACTATAGAAATAGAATCTCTAGAATGGACAACCCCACTCAAGTCATTACCCATCAGTGTACTGTTAAATTGCTGTGGTCGGAGGGGCCTTTCCCATTCTAGTCATACTGTTTGTCCCGCTATAGCACCAACACCAGCTCAGCGTCTCAGACATACAGCTCAGCCTTGGCACAGCTCTCTTCTCCTTACTTACTTACCTCCTCCCGTCATCCAATGAAGTTTATTTGATATTTCTGAGGCGAGGATGGCTGAGGCAGCCTAAATCAGGGCCAGACACAGGAAATGCACTTATCTAGATTGTGTGTGACAGACAGTTGCTCACTAAGACTGTATTTCAGCTTCCCCTTAATCAACTACTGCTGTTATTTATTGAAAACAGTTGAAAATTAGGAAACAGGAAATGAGTCATGATGTGCATACCAAATGGCAACCTATTCCCTATAAAGTGCACTACTTTTGACCAGAGCCCTATAGGCCTGGTCAAAAGTAGTGCACTATAAAGGGAATAGGATGCCACAATAGGGAATTTGGAAATGACCCAGTCTACCTCTAAATAATAATAATACTTTCTCAAAAACTTTCATTGTTTTTGGGAATGTACATTTTTTAGAGGTTGTTTATATTGCCGATGTGTTATTTTGTTTTGAAATCCAACCACATATTTATGTACTTGTTTGTTTTTCGTTTTATTTTGTAAAGTTATTAACTAATGCAGAAATGGATGTACAGACATTTGGAGAGTTAGGGGGCTAGTCCTGAATTGGATTGTGAATCCCATACAGTAACTCCCACAACATTCAGTATCTTACAAGGTTTGGTTTGAATCTGGGACTGATGTTGGTTTGCAGCAGCATGTTTGTTACAGTACAAAACAGTAAGTTAGGAGCACCTCATCATCCATCTCAATGGGCTTTCTAACCTGAGGAAGGACTGCACCAATATCCTCTCCTCTTCCATGGCTGTACTCCTCCAACACTGTACCGCCCTCTCTCTCTCTCTCTCTCTCTCTCTCCCTCGCTCTCTCCCTCTCTCCCTCACTGTGTCTCTCTCTCTCCCGCCCTGTGTGTCTCCCTCTCTCTCCCTCTCTCTCCCTCTCTCTCCCTCTCTCTCCCTCTCTCCCTCCCTGTCTCTCTCTCTCTCTCTCTCTCTCTCTCTCTCTCTCTGTCTCCCTCGCTCTCTCCCTCGCTCTCTCCCTCTCTCCCTCACTGTGTCTCTCTCTCTCCCGCCCTGTGTCTCTCTCTCTCCCTCTCTCTCCCTCTCTCCCTCCCTGTGTCTCTCTCTCGCTATCTCTCTCCCTCTCTCTCCCTCTCTCCCTCCCTGTGTCTCTCTCTCACTATCTCTCTCTCTCTCTCTCCCTCTCTCCCTCCCTGTGTCTCTCTCTCGCTATCTCTCTCTCTCGCTCTCTCGCTCCCTCTCTCTCCCTCCCTGTCTCTCTCTCGCTATCTCTCTCTCCCTGTGTCTCTCTCCCGTGTCTGTTTCTCGCTCTCTCTCTCTCTCTCCCCCTCTCTCTCACCGTGTGACTCTCTCTCTTTCTCCCTCTTCTCCCTCCCCATTCAGCCCCATCCAACCATGTCTCTGTTCTCTCCCTTCATGTCCCGCAGCCATTTTCTCACCCTACCTCGATCCAGACGCTGTCAACCTAGTGATGATCATCAGAAGGAACCCAGGTAGACTCTTACCTGACAGTGCATGTTCCTCCCTCCATCACACCCTCCACTCCCTGTCTGTCTGTAGGAAGCTGCTGGCCTATCAAGCTTCAAGCCTGTGTTGGCTTAATGTCAATGGCGCACAAACCTATCCACTTCACATCCCAAGACAATGCCATTAACATTAAACCATGATCATCACAAACCTATCCACTTCACATCCCAAGACAATGCCATTGACATTAAACCATGATCATCACAAACCTATCCACTTCACATCCCAAGACAATGCCATTACCATTAAACCATGATCATCACAAACCTATCCACTTCACATCCCAAGACAATGCCATTGACATTAAACCATGATCATCACAAACCTATCCACTTCACATCCCAAGACAATGCCATTGACATTAAACCATGATCATCACAAACCTATCCACTTCACATCCCAAGACAATGCCATTGACATTAAACCATGATCATCACAAACCTATCCACTTCACATCCCAAGCCAATGCCATTGATGACACAATGTGTGGTGGTGTGGTGTTGTGTGGGCAGCCAGGTATATATTTCTCCCTTCCCGGACAAATATACTGTATATGTGTCAGTGTAGTGTGTGGCCTTTCGTAGTCAGTAGAATTAAACAGGTGAGCCACTCTATGGCCCATAGACTCTTAGAAAAAAAGGTGCTATCTAGAACCTAAAAGGATTTTTCGGCTGTCCCCACAGGAGAACCCTTTGAAGAACCCTTTTTGGTTCCAGGTACAACCTTTTAAGGTTCCAGGTAGAACAATTTTTGTTTCCAGGTAGAACCCTTTCCCCAGAGGATTCTATATGGAGCCAAAAAGGTATACACTTCATCCATACAGTATCGGGATCACTCCTCCACTCAGTCACTCCTCATTTCGGCTTCATAAACACATATACAGTCGTGGTGAAAAGTTTTGAGAATGACACAAATATTAATTTTCACAAAGTCTGCTGCCTCAATTTGTATGATGGCAATTTGCATATACTCCAGAATGTTATGAAGAGTGATCAGATGAATTGCAATTAATTGCAAAGTCCCTCTTTGCCATGCAAATGAACTGAATCCCCAAAAAACATTTCCACTGCATTTCAGCCCAGCCACAAAAGGACTAGCTGACATCATGTCAGTGATTCTCTCGTTAACACAGGTGTGAGTGTTGATGAGGACAAAGCTGGAGATCACTCTGTCATGCTGATTGAGTTCGAATAACAGACTGGAAGCTTCAAAAGGAGGGTGGTGCTTGGAATCATTGTTCTTCCTCTGTCAACCATGGTTACCTGCAAGGAAACACGTGCCGTCATCATTGCTTTGCACAAAAAGGGCTTCACAGGCAAGGATATTGCTGCCAGTAAGATTGCACCTAAATCAACCATTTATCGGATCATCAAGAACTTCAAGGAGAGCGGTTCAATTGTTGTGAAGAAGGCTTCAGGGCGCCCAAGAAAGTCCAGAAAGCGCCAGGACCGTCTCCTAAAGTTGATTCAGCTGCGGGATCGGGGCACCACCAGTACAGAGCTTGCTCAGGAATGGCAGCAGGCAGGTGTGAGTGCATCTGCACTCACAGTGAGGCGAAGACTTTTGGAGGATGGCCTGGTGTCAAGAAGGGCAGCAAAGAAGCCACTTCTCTCCAGGAAAAACATCAGGGACAGACTGATATTCTGCAAAAGGTACAGGGATTGGACTGCTGAGGACTGGGGTAAAGTCATTTTCTCTGATGAATCCCCTTTCCGATTGTTTGGGGCATCCGGAAAAAGCTTGTCTGGAGAAGACAAGGTGAGCGCTACCATCAGTCCGGTGTCATGCCAACAGTAAAGCATCCTGAGACCATTCATGTGTGGGGTTGCTTCTCAGCCAAGGGAGTGGGCTCACTCACAATTTTGTCTAAGAACACAGCCATGAATAAAGAATGGTACCAACACATCCTCCGAGAGCAACTTCTCCCAACCATCCAGGAACAGTTTGGTGACGAACAATGCCTTTTCCAGCATGATGGAGCACCTTGCCATAAGGCAAAAGTGATAACTAAGTGGCTCGGGGAACAAAACATCGATATTTTGGGTCCTTGGCCAGGAAACTCCCCAGACCTTAATCCCATTGAGAACTTGTGGTCAATCCTCAAGAGGCGGGTGGACAAACAAAACCCACAAATTCTGACAAACTCCAAGCATTGATTATGCAAGAATGGGCTGCCATCAGTCAGGATGTGGCCCAGAAGTTAATTGACAGCATGCCAGGGCGGATTGCAGAGGTCTTGAAAAAGAAGGGTCAACACTGCAAATATTGACTCTTTGCATCAACTTCATGTAATTGGCAATAAAAGCCTTTGGCACTTATGAAATGCTTGTAAATATACTTCAGTATTCCATAGTAACATCTGACAAAAATATCTAAGGACACTGAAGCAGCAAACTTTGTGGAAATTAATATTTGTGTAATTCTCAAAACTTTTGGCCACGACTGTACATATCCTCTCTCCACATACTTTTCATACATTTGCCACAGTTTCATCATTGATTACGTATTTTTATTGGTAGACAAATACATAGCCAGCTATTTATTATCTTCGATTGTACCTTGGGATACACCTCAAAGAAACTAGCCTGTCAATACTGTGAAATGGATGCGTCCTGTAGTTTTTTTCTGTTTGTGAAGAGTTGTCCAGCAGAGGTAGTTCCCCCTGCCCAGTGCCCACCCTGTGTTGTACCAGTGTATATGACAGTATATGAATCCTATATATCTGATATACACTCCTTACGGTGGCTACCCATCCACAGCGGTCAAGGTGGATGTTGTGTTTGGATCAAACCACAAGAGAATAGTAGAGGTACAGAGAGTTGGTGCGCCTCCATCAACTGTCCTCTTTACAGTCTACAGAGAGTTGGTGCGCCTCCATCAACTGTCCCCTTTACAGTCTACAGAGAGTTGGTGCGCCCCCATCAACTGTCCCCTTTACAGTCTACAGAGAGTTGGTGCGCCCCCATCAACTGTCCCCTTTACAGTCTACAGAGAGTTGGTGCGCCCCCATCAACTGTCCCCTTTACAGTCTACAGAGAGTTGGTGCGCCTCCATCAACTGTCCCCTTTACAGTCTACAGAGAGTTGGTGCGGTTCCATCAGTTGTCCCCAACTGTCCCCAGGGTCATGTGAAAACCAGGTTCCGTCCACAGGTTCATGACCTCTCTCTCTCTGTCCCACCTGACCAACCTGGTATTAAGGCATTCTTAAAACACACATTGACTCTCTCTGACCGCTCTCTTTTCGCCAGCCGCAACCACCGCATATCCAACATCAGTCGAGAAGAGGCTGTCAGGTTACTGCGCTCCACTAGGATGTCCCGAGCCCACTCAGAGGGCGCGTACTCCTCCTCTGCTTCCGTCGACTATGACTACAAGAGGTATTCACATTACAGTGTCTCTACGTATATTTCCACAGTCAGCCATTTTGTGGGTCTTTTTCTCTGTAGTCGTCTGTATGACATTAAAACATGTTCTATGTGATTGTAAAAGGTGATGAACCCCACGTGATATCCTGGGTGATATCTGGTTCTGGAGCATGTCATCACAGCTCTGCTCAAGTTGTGTACTAGACCCATAAACCACACAACTGCCTCCAATGACTGTGTAATATTGAGGCTGCTGCGAGCTCTCGTGTCTCGACATCGGTTGTGACACATGTATCGTACTCTGTTGCTGTTTTGTTGTCATTCCTACTAGTCTACCATCAGTGGTAAGATGACAAGTTGTGTTTGTGATCAGTGGTGTCCTGTTTGTATCTGGGTAATCTGGCTGGTCATTGGTAGCTCTGATGCTCAGCTCTGCAGGTAATACTGTTTAAGGGTGGCATTGAACAAAAGGACACATGGCCTTTTGATGCTGCTGGTGGTAATGGGATGTTTACCTTTCCTTTATTAATGCATGGTTGTCTCTCTAACATTACCTCCGCCATCTTGGATGGCCTGGATTAATATTAACAGCGGATAACTGTATGTCTGCAGTTTGATTTGATCTGGCCCTCTATGTCTGTCTGTCTTCAAACCATGCCGTTTTCATTCTGATGAAGGCCCATATGGCTGACAGGTCAGTACCACATGAGTGAAGGATATTTTTATCATCTGAAGAAGGAGAACTGTGCCTAGCCATTTCTCCATGCTGACTCTCAGAGAGTCTGTCTGTTTCTCTTCTGTCCTGGACCTGACTGACTTTCTCTATGCTAAGAGTGCTAAGTATGGGAAGCTCAGCATTGCCCCATGCCCAGGATGTGCCAGCCCTATGATGGCCTAGGTTCAGGCTCAGGTACCCCCCAGGTGCGTGTTCCAGGCCCAATGTTGTGATGTGCCAGTTCAGCGGGCTGGGCCGAGCACTCCCAAATGACTCCCTAGTCCTTATATAATGCACTACTTTTGACCAGAGTCCTATGGGCCCTGGTAAAATGTAGTGCACTAAATAGGGAATAGGGTGTCATTTGGAACACAACGTCACACTCTCAGCACCCCCCTGGAGAAATGCTGCAAATAGCTCCTCCTGGGCTCCCATCGCTGCCATCTGGCTGTCAGTCAAAAACCACACGCCGTGCATTTTCTCTCCAGGAGAAAAAAAACGATGAGTCGTCAGAACTGAGGCAGCGCAACTGACTTTATTAAAGTGTCACAAAGTTTCCCTGAGCGAGGCCGCGGCCCAGATAGTTTCACTCTCTCTGACTGTCTGTAGATTGGCAGGGAGATGAATGGTTCTCACGTCCCATGGCAGTAACACAGTCACAGAGGAGAGGAGAATAGATGTCCCTTCCACTCCCATTCCAACTGTGTGCCTTCTCTTTCTGCTATAGCCAGAACGATTAGGCGAGAGACAGAGGGAGAGAGATGGATGGAGAATCAGAGAGACGGATGGAGAGTCAGAGAGACGGAGGGAGAGTCAGAGAGACTGGGAGGGAGAGTCAGAGAGACGGGGAGGGAGAGTCAGAGAGACGGGGAGGGAGAGTCAGAGAGACGGGGAGGGAGAGTCAGAGAGACGGGGAGGGAGAGTCAGAGAGACGGGGAGGGAGAGTCAGAGAGACGGGGAGGGAGAGTCAGAGAGACGGGGAGGGAGAGTCAGAGAGACGGGGAGGGAGAGTCAGAGAGACGGGGAGGGAGAGTCAGAGAGACGGGGAGGGAGAGTCAGAGAGACGGGGAGGGAGAGTCAGAGAGACGGGGAGGGAGAGTCAGAGAGACGGGGAGGGAGAGTCAGAGAGACGGGGAGGGAGAGGCAGAGAGACGGGGAGGGAGAGTCAGAGAGACGGGGAGGGAGAGTCAGAGAGACGGGGACGGAGAGTCAGAGAGACGGACGGAGAGTCAGAGAGACGGGGAGAGAGAGTCAGAGAGACGGGGAGGGAGAGTCAGAGAGACGGAGGGAGAGTCAGAGAGACGGAGGGAGAGTCAGAGAGACGGGGAGGGAGAGTCAGAGAGACGGGGAGGGAGAGTCAGAGAGACGGGGAGGGAGAGTCAGAGAGACGGGGAGGGAGAGTTAGAGAGACGGAGGGAGAGTCAGAGAGACGGGGAGGGAGAGTCAGAGAGACGGGGAGGGAGAGTCAGAGAGACGGGGAGGGAGAGTCAGAGAGACGGGGAGGGAGAGTCAGAGAGACGGGGAGGGAGAGTCAGAGAGACGGGGAGGGAGAGTCAGAGAGACGGGGAGGGAGAGTCAGAGAGACGGGGAGGGAGAGTTAGAGAGACGGGGAGGGAGAGTCAGAGAGACGGAGGGAGAGTCAGAGAGACGGAGGGAGAGTCAGAGAGACGGGAGGGAGAGTCAGAGAGACGGGGAGGGAGAGTCAGAGAGACGGGGAGGGAGAGTCAGAGAGACGGATGGAGAGTCAGAGAAACGGGGAGGGAGTGTCAGAGAGACGGGGAGGGAGAGAGACAGAGGGAGAGTCAGAGAGACGGGGATGGAGAGTCAGAGAGACGGGGAGGGAGAGTCAGAGAGGGAGAGACAGAGAGGGAGAGGCTCAGAGCCCCGGGTGAGTCGCTGCGGCCCCTGAGAACAGGTCCCTGCCAGTACAGTAGATCTAGACAGTGACCTTGGATAGACGCCATGCTTCTCACACTGTTGGCTGTAGAACTAGACTAAAGTATTTGACTGTGTCCCGAATGGCATCCTATTCCCTTTATAGTGGACTACTTTTGACCAGTGCCCATAGGGTTGAGATAGCAAGTCTATATTGAGTGGGACCTCATATTGTAGATACTTCAGTAGATGTATAGTTTTAACAGGAGGAGTGCAGTGGTAGACAATAACAGTGTACATGTTACAGTAGCACCGGTGCTGTAGTCCATCTAACTAGAGTTTTAATGTTTCTACTGTGCAATAAAGGTGTGCAAAGTATTATCTGAGTATATACTAACCACACCAGAATTGGGCTGTTTGAGTTAATATTTTGGCCGGGTTGAAATCCCAGGGGAATATCCTGAACGGTAGAGAGAGAGAGAGAGAGCTATGGTGAACTACATTATCCATCACAACACACCTCTAGTAAGTAACAAGTCGTTAGATTGCGACATCTCCTTTACTGTTCAAACCATCAGTCCCTGGACATAACGACCTGAGGATGGGAGACCATGAATGATGATGGTTACCATCGTTAAAGTCTCAGGCAACGTAAGGTCGTTCACTGGCTGATGAAGTGGCTGTGTTGCGATTGGCTGGGTTACAACTGGAGTGACCGCTGTATTGCGATTGGCTGGTGTAGAACAGGAGTAACCCGAATACTGTGTTGCGATTGGCTAGCCTACAGCATCAGGAGTGACCGCTTTGTTGCAATTGGCAGCTTTACAACAGGAAGCAGGAAGCATAGCGTCTGTTGGACAACTTTTCACTCTAACATTTCACTATTTTACTGTGCTGCCACCGTGTCCTCAGTGTTTGGTGTTTGTTTTTGGCTTTGCAAATGCTGCTCATGTCAGAGGATAATCCACATCTGGTCAAAATAAGGTCTTTTTCTTCATGAGCATTTGCAATGACAATGATATGTCTAACTGCTGTGACCTGATTTTCAGATATACACCTGCTATTGAGAGGTAATGACACTTACTGCCTATGAAGACGCGTATGGAACAACACGATACAAAACAACAGAATATTCATGTTTTTATTGTACATAATGATACTGTGTAGATTTTCTTGTGTACACGGTGTACGTATGTGAAATGCATTTTATTTCCAAACTACTCAAAAGTACCAAAAATATATTTTCTTTGTCTTTTTCTAACTAGATTTCAGTTACATTTTACAATGGCAGGGCGGAGACAGCTTTCGGCATGTACCTTGCAGGAGTATAGTAAGCTAGTGGGCTGAATGGAAACCAACAAACACATGCTAATCCACTATTCTCTCACATCTCACCCAGTGTCTTTCACTCACAGACAGATTCCAAAGGGCCTCCCACCCACTCACTCAGTCACCTACCACAGATGAGGACACATTATCCCCTGCCTGTCCCTGTCCCTCCCTGTCACACCTGCTATGCCCTGTTCCTAATCTACTGTAGGTGCCAGCAGGGCCCCATGGGGCCCAGCCCAGGGGCCCAGTCCATGCATCACTCTGCTGTATCATGTCACCTGATCATCAGCAGCAGCTTCCTTCCCTTCTGTCAATAACGTGTTGCAGGAACCTTGGAGCCGTTGATAGGCATGTGTATCACAGCAGGTCCAGGTCAGCTGACCAGCGTCCCGCGCTAGAGCGCACCACCACCTCCCGCTCGCGGTCCACGGAGCGGCCCGACTCCGCCCTCATGAGGTCCATGCCGTCTTTACCCTCCGGACGCTCCGCCCCTCCCTCACCTGCCTTAACGAGGTGACCAGACAGACACATCTACAGGAGGCTGGCGTCACTTGAAATCAGACGATGGGCTCATTGGAATGGCTGGAATGGAATTCATGGATTGGAATCAAAAACATGCGTTTGATGTGTTTCATACTTTTCCATTTCTGCCGTTACAATGAGCCCATCCTCCGATTTCTCCTCCCACCAGCCTCCACTGCATAGCTACTGCCCCACCAATCCAAAGAGTAACCAACAACCAGCACCCACCCCTCTCTCTGCCTGTCTCACTGCAACCAACCACCAACCCCCCACCACCCACCCAGCATCCAATCAGCATCCAGCCAGCTCACCACTTTATCATTTACTCCGCCCCCCCACCCCCCTCCTAAAGCAACGAATGCTGCTGCATTTTCTTCCCCATCCCAGACTGGTAGTAGACTAGATAGTAACTCTTTTTGTTTTTGGAACACACTACTTATACAGTACTTTGACTATAGTATAGTAGTGCTGGATCACCATTGTGCTTTTCTTTCTTTACTAACATTACCTGTTATTATCCTGTAATTACATTTTTTATTCCAGTTTTTTTTTTTCAATCTTTTGTAGACCGTCAGATCGCATGATGCATTGGTCCACATTGGTCCGCATTGGTCCACATTGGTCCACATTGAACGAACACCCAACGAACGCTGTCCTCACTCTTTCCTTGCAGCTTGATGGGTCGAGTGAAACATGCGATTCATCACCTTTGTTGCAAAACTGATGCTACATTATTTCTAGCATGTCATGTGCCAAATGTCATTGTTTTGATGCGCTTTAGAGTTCACCAACTGGTAGGTGCTGACATGAATTAGAAGGAACCCATATACCCTGCTTTGGCCTACACCAGATATGTAGAATTTATTCAAATCAGTCAGCAACCTACCAATTACAAATGAGCTTGATCATCTGTTATGTGCTTTTAATTAGAGTATGGTTAAGATACCAGTATTCCTCAATACTAGACATTTTCAGGCAATACCTTTTAGTCATTAATGTTTATCAAATTAAGTATTCATTCAAGCTACAGTATTAAATTGATGCTTCTACATAGCCTGACTTCAAAACATATTCTCAGAACCCCTTTTGAGTACAGATGTGTTTAGCAGACACACATGCTCAACTGGCAGATGCTGTAAAAACATAGTACAAGTCTTATGGGACATAAGAATATCTGTTGAGAATACGTTCAATACGATAGATTTCAAAAAAATACACTACAGAAAGTATAAGGCAGTTAGTTATTAACGTGATCAGTTAATTGACCAGGTAATTGATCAGGTAATTGACCAGGTAATTGATCAGTTAATTGATCAGTTAATTGATCAGGTAATTGACCAGGTAATTGATCAGGTAATTGATCAGTTAATTGATCAGGTAATTGATCAGTTAATTGATCTGTAATGTGTCCAGCTTTCACCGATCCAACAACATGGCAGCATCCCTGGTTGAGCATGGACATGATTGTACACAACATGTCCAGTATATATGTGAACTGACATATATATGTGTTTGATACAATCTTTTTTCCATGTTTGGTTCATTACCAACCCCAGTAGACAGTAGTAGTTTGTTTGTTTGATGTGTTGATGTTTCTACAACCAGCCTGAAACCATCCTCTCCTCTTACATAACAAAGCAAAGCACGCTGGGAAATGTAGTCCTTCTGCTTGTCCGGGGCCTTCCAACCAATCACAGGTCAGCTTTGTGCCTGACCTCTGATCCTTGACTCACCCAGGCTGTACCACTTTGTGCCTCCCCCCGTAGGGCGAACCCCCGCAGCGGATCGGCCCAAACCAGCCCTACCAGTACCCCCATGTCCGACAGGAGAGGAGGTCGGCAACTACCACAGCTTCCACCCACAGGGACCAAGGGCAGAAGTAAGTTCTCAGCTTATTTTCCATACCCAGCTCTGGGCCTCAGTGGCATCACTGCCACTCTGGTTGCTTTGGTTTGGTGACACCTCAAGGCTGTTCTCCATTGGTCACTATGGTCACTTACTTAGGAACAGGTTTGACTTTGATTGAAGCATCTCTTTGACAGAAGCAGTTGTTTCTTGTTATTTGCTGGTCTTTATCTGGGTATGGCAGCTTGCGATGTTGCTTATTTTGTGCCATAAACCTCTGAGTGGGAAAAGGCTCATAGCAAGTTTAACAGATACTGCTGTCTGTTGGTTCTCTCTGGTCTGTTGCTCATGAACGACAGAGCTTGGCTCAGAATTCCTTGACTCTACCAACATTGTTAAGCTGTGTCTTCTGTCTTAGTGAGTTTGTTGTGTGTTCTTATGGTCTCAGTACTCTCTATGTTGTCAATGTTAACCAGGGTGTCCTGTGGAAGGTTTACAACATGCATTGGATCCTTGGTCAGTTAGCGATATTGGTGATGTTGTCTCTTCATAAACATTTGATGTTTTTTATTTTAATATATCTACTCAGTTCCTTTTTGCCATTCCTTCCTCAGACGATGGAGAAGAAGGAACAGAGCCTTGGGAAGGTCTGTAACAGAGTGTAGGTTTGGTCTTCCACAGGAGGTGAACGACTGAATCTGTCTGCAACGGCAGGGACCAGGGTCCTGTTCAGTAGAGCACATCCAAACAAAACGTTTTACAACGGATAATGAGAATCTGCGTTCTTATTGGACAAGTTCAGAGAGAACCTCCCTGTTTCACTGCGTTTCAAAACGTTTCCTCCCTACTGAACAGCCCTGACTACAGTGGTCCACAGCACCCCCTGTCTGTCTCTCACTCCCTGACTGTGTGACCTAGCAGTCCTGTGTCCTAGCTTAGCTTCCTAGTCTTCTTCTGGCTCCTACACTGGGTCAGTGTTGTCATCTAGCATCGTAGCTTCCATGTTCCTCAGTTGTCATGACTTCTACTGTTGTTTTGTGTTCTATGTTGAACAGTCCTCAGTTTGGTGTTATGACTTCAGAGTGCTCAGGTGAGACGTGTCGCTGGGGGTTGTGGTGTGGATACGGTCCAGTAGACTATTAGTGTTTTAAACATGTGTGATTCCATAACCAGTGTTGTTAGTCGTAGTAAAGTTTTTATTGAGTCTGAGAAGGCTATAATATAGTGCCCTTAACTCTGCCTGGTACAAGAGGTATAACTGAGCTGCATGCAGAGTTCCTCTAATTCCTCCTGTACTGTAAGACTCTCCTTAATGAGGAGTCAGAACTAGTACAGACAGTGTGATCCTACTTCTCTTACTGAAGCTCTCACAGACAGAATGACATCTTAAACCGTTTCATTCATCAGCACAAATGTAATGTTCTCGTTTAACTCTCCCTAAAATGTTCTGACAGGTTGTAACAGAGCGTGTCACATGATGGAAGGGTGTGGTGATGGAAGGGAGGGGAGGAGCCTGAGGTCTCTGGAGCTGCACTGTGAATTGACAGATTAGCTGAGTGGTGATTGGAGGGAGCGGGCCATGGGAGAGAAGGAGAAGGGAGCAAGAGAGAGAGAGAGAGAGAGAGAGGAGAGCAGAGAGAGAGGAGAGCAGAGAGAGAAATAAAGAGGGAGAGAGAGAGAGGGAGAAGGGAGCGGGAGAGAGAGAGAGGGAGGTAGAAAGCAGAGAGAAAGAGAGAAAGCCTAGCCGGTGCTGAGAACTTGTCAAAGCACTCCCAGAACTCCTTCATCATTGTCAGAAACCATGAGCACTCCTCTCTCCTCCTAGTCTGCAGCCAGCCAGTCTCTCTCCTGCCCTCTCTCTCATATCCCCCTTCCCATCTCTCCTCTGTCCCTCCTCCCTCTCCCTCTGTCCCCATCTCTCTCCTCTCCCTCTCCCCCTCTCTCCCTCTGTCCCCACCTCCCCATTCCTGTCTCTCCGACTCTATCCTCTGTCTCTCTCCTCCCTTTCCGTTTCTCCCCCATCTCTCTCCTCTCTCTGTGATGGGGTAATGGCAGCGGGTGGACAAATGGAGGAGGCATTCTATTGTATTGATCTGACCCTGGGCTGACGCTCACACAGAGCCCTACAGCGTGACACAGACAGCTGACGCTCACACAGAGCCCTACAGCGTGACACAGACAGGACTTATCTAATCATGGCACTAATGCTGCTGCTGCATGTGATACTGATCCATAGAGGCCAGGGGACTGGGAGTTGGCTGGGCTGGGCTGGCCTGACTGGGATTCAAATAGGAGGGTTGTTTCAAATGTTGAGGTAACAGAAATCAAGACAGAACAGGGAATGTGTATCCAGTCAGGTGTGTGTGTGATTGTACCTTTGTGTTTCCTACCTAGACAAAGGATCCATGTTGTTGCACCATACTGGCTTCAGTTAGATATGTATTTATTTATGTTTAACCAGGAAGTCCCATTGAGCCAGAATACCTGGACCTAGATGTTGTGATATAGTATCTGTGGTAACCCCTGTTGAACCGTCCTGCCATGCTTTTATTGTTCCTTTATGTGTACAGGGAAGTCAACATTGAGACCTGAACTAGCGTTGACGACTTTAGCCACAAACCAAGTGATATCTAATCAGCCTCTGTACCTGTTGTTATCTATCTGTCTCTACTACGACCCCCGACCACTCAGGGGGAACATGGGAGGAGTTAGAGCGGCCTACTGGTGACCTTTGCCCTCTAGAGCAGTACGAGGGGGAGCCAGGTGTGTTTATCACCTGTGTGTCTATCTACTGGTGTGTCTCAGAGCAGACTGAGCCTTAAGACTTCCTCGTTCACCTCTATCACCTTTATGTATCTGCCTCTCTGCTGAGAACTCCACGCCAGATCTGGGTCCAATACATGATGTACTTAAGCTGCACTTTATTTAGTTTGCCTGGTACCAAAGGAACCAATTGAATAGTCCCATAACACTGCAAACTCGAATTTGACCTTGCCTGGTCCACACAGCCTGTACTGGACTATGATGTTGGACCATCTTTATAAGCCCTACAGCCATTCTGCCCCTCAGCCAATGCCCTTAGAATGGGATCATTTGTTGAGCCAGTACTGTATGAATGTACTGGCTTGAATGAGAGTGTCCAGGGTTGTGTTGGCAGAAGCTGGAGTTTCCTACAGGTCTCTCTTCCTAGTTCCTCCTCACCCATCTGTCTGTTCATTCATTCAGTTAAGTCTTCTGTGTGATGGTAGTAGAATATCTTGGTCATGAAACATACAGTATACTTCTTGGGTTTTCTTATCTGCATGTGTTTGGTCTGTGTGTTGGTGTGTGTGTGCTTGCATACGTTTGTTCTTACAAGTGTGCGGGCGTGCAAACACCTGCACAAGTGTTTGTGTGTGGTCGTGTGTGTGTGTGGTCGTGTGTGTGTGTGTGGTCGTGTGTGTGTGTGGTCGTGTGTGTGGTTGTGTGTGTGTGGTTGTGTGTGTGTGTGGTCGTGTTTGTGTGTGGTCGTGTTTGTGTGTGTGTGTGTGTGTGTGTGTGTGTGTGTGTGTGTGTGTGTGTGTGTGTGTGTGTGTGTGTGTGTGTGTGTGTGTGTATGGTCGTGTGTGTGTGTGTGTGTGTGTGTGGTCGTGTGTGTGTGTGTGTGTGTGGTCGTGCGTGTGTGTGTGGTCGTGTGTGTGGTCGTGTGTGTGTGTGTGTGGTCGTGCGTGTGTGTGTGGTCGTGTGTGTGTGTGGTCGTGTGTGTGTGTGTGTGTGGTCGTGTGTGTGTGTGGTCGTGTGTGTGTGTGGTCGTGTGTGTGTGTGTGTGTGTGTGTGTGTGTGTGTGTGTGGTCGTGTGTGTGTGTGTGTGTGCGCGCCTGCCTCTGTGCATGCATCCGTGTTCCATGATCTCATAAAGCTCCATCTGTGTCCCACTACCGTTCAGACTGTGAGGACAGGCCTCAGCCAGGCCCACTTGGGAACGGGAGGAAAGGCAAGTGCACTCAGGAGTATGCCATTGTGGTGGTGTGTCCTCAATAGTGCCCTCAGGGGTGTGTCAGTGCTGTGGGACTCTGCATGCCAGTTAGGGCTTCCATAGTTCATTTAGTCAACTTTCCGTGTTTCTGTCTCTCTTTTATCCACATTTCATATTTTCTGAGATGATGATTGTGATTGATTAGATTTTGGTTGATTTGCAGTGTTTAACTATCCTGGGTGAGTGTGTGGTGATGATAACGATGATGATCTTCATCATTATGACGATGATGATGATGAGGGAGAGACTGATGCTAATAAGTCCAGAGTTTTGTCTCCCTGAGCTCATATAGTCGTGCGTGTCCCAGCCCCATCACAACCACACACCACTAATCTACTCTGCCCTTTAATTCAAGGGCTGGAGAATCAATGTTCAGCCCTTTATCCCCACGTCCCAACCACACTATTCAATACAACAGTATTAAATATACTGTATAGCTCCATGGTCAAATCTACACTTTGGAATTAAAGATCATTTCAATTAGACATGTTAGATTTTCGTGCTTCAAAGCGGCACTTATTGAGATTTAAGTAAATCTAGTGGAGGAAAAGGGATGCATGCTGGGATTGCAGTTTGCAGAGTTTAAGTTGAACCAGTCACCTTAGAAACAACATTCATGCAGCTGGTTGTTGGTTGTTTGTAGATGTTGCAATTGAAATGCTAATTGTCATTAAACTCTCGATAACAGCTTGTAAAATATCATCCTTGATAATGTGCCAACAAAAGATGTACAGATCTGCTATATTAATTTGATCACTCTGTTGTCACAGAGAATTTCCTTGCACAGCAGGAAATACAAATGGTAATCTATTCAAGGTTTAAAAAGGCTTCTAAAGTTTGTAATTTCCACTTTAAAATGTCAGACTTGATTTGACATAACGAAAAATGTATCAACCCCTACAAAAATGGCCATTAATTAATTAATTCATTCATTCATTATAATCCTCTTAATAATTTACGTTTTCTGTTGCTGCAGGATTATTTACCTGCTGTGAGAAGCAGGATCAAATTAAGATAGTCCGTCATTTCAAAATACCATTACCACTACTGGCCAGCAGATGGTGCAAAACTCCTAATCTTAGTAAGGAGCTGTCCATGATTGAAGTGCTGAACCTGGCTGCCTTCCCTGTCGCCACCTCGTTTCACAATAAAGACACACAGGCAAACACGGTCTACGTATTCATGGTAATGAAACAGATTCATTAATACAGCTGTATTTTTATTTGACCTATCCTGTAGATTGTTTAACAACATTGTTTGGTACCTAATACCCATTCAATGTATCCCATCCATACTAATAACTTTATTTTGATTCCTCCCATGCCCCTGTATCCATGATCATTATAATGGGTTGTGAGTGTTGACCATATAGCTGACCATAACCCTCTTCACCACAGGATGAACTGTGTTCTCTCCCAGGTGACTGTCACTGAGGTATCTTAGGGATTTCCTGAGTGCAGCACCATTCATGGAGAGAGAGTTTATAGACATTTGCCAACTGTTTGATTACACCTCATGATGAATCTTGATGGAATCCATCCCACATGTTTAAATAGGAAAGGTTAATTCAATTCAAAAAAGCTTTAATGCCCCAAATGTACACAACAAAAAAGTATATTTGACAGGAACACTGTCTGTTGTTGTTTGCTGATGAAAGGAGCTCCATGCCCCTTTACTGTGAGTGTCATCAACAGCTGTCTGTCTGTCTGTCTGTCTGTCTGTCTGTCTGTCTGTCTGTCTCTGTCTGTCTGTCTGTCTGTCTGTCTGTCTGTCTGTCTGTCTGTCTGTCTGTCTGTCTGTCTGTCTGTCTGTCTGTCTGTCTGTCTGTCCCTGCCTCAGAGGTGACATGGGAGGACCAGCAGAAAGGCCTCAATGGTTCTCTTTCTGACGGAGGAACACAGCCAGGTTTGTCTTGGGCTGTGGTCCCAAATGGCACCCTATTTCCTCCAGTATGTAGTGTACTACTTTTGATCAGGGCCCATAGAGCACTACTTTTGACCAGGACCCATAGAGCACTACTTTTGACCAGGGCCCATAGAGCACTACTTTTGACCAGGGCCCATAGAGCACTACTTTTGACCAGGGCCCATAGAGCACTACTTTTGACCAGGGCCCATAGAGCACTACTTTTGGCCAGGACCCATAGAGCACTGGTCAAAAGTGCTGCACTATACAGGGAATAGGGTGCCATTTGGGATGCACACTTGGAGTGGAGACCTGATGACTTTAACCTAATCTTGGCCCCTGGGGGCCCCTCACTGTGGATATCCTTATCCAAAGGTCACAGAGGATCTGACCTCTGTCCTTCTCCTCTCTGTGATGTGCAGTGATGCAGTGTAGCATGAGAGTGTTTGGTTTGGTAAGTGGTTTGCTGATTTAGTTTTGTGGTTGGATCTCAGAACTGATATTCTAGTTTCTTTTAAACATGTCTAATTCATCTCCATTACTATATGGTTTCTGGTCTGGGCTGTAGATTTAGAAAGAGTGTTGCCAGGCAAATCAGCTGTGAATGTTTAGAGATATTGTTTCTCAATTATCTTGTTGAGTATCCATGGAAACACGTATGTAAATCTCCATGTATGGACAAATTACATGTAGATCCAATTATGAACCCTTATTATGTGACTGAGTGGGCGTGTGGGACGGACTTCTGGAAGAGCTGTGCCAATGGAAATTGTATATAGGCCTTCTGGAGACAATTAACTTGATTGAAGATCAATTTGAGGTAGATGAGATGAACATCACTGAAAGTGTTATCTATGATCATAGTCATTAGAGCTTCTCTTACTGCTGAATAAAAGTAGACCGCCTCTAACTGATACATCGTGAATCCATTAGCTAACACCTTGATAAAATGCACCATGCCACCAGGACACATTTTAATTAAGAGTTGCATACTGACTGTTTTGCTTGGTATAGTTTCCTAGTTGTCACCAGTTTTCTTGCCATGGATTGTAGTGTTGTATTGTGGTCTTTATTGAACCGTACCTCAGTGAGGGCAGTAGTTAATGACTTCAGCTTTAATGAAGCTTCAATGTTAGTCTATCTCTGTCTCTCTCTCTCGCTATCGCTCTCGCTCTCCCTGTCTCTCTCGCTCCCTGTCTCTCTCGCTCCCTGTCTCTCTCTCTCTCCCTGTCTCTCTCTTCTCTCTCTCTCTCTCTCTCCCTCTCTCTCTCTCTATCCTCTCTCGCTCTCTCCCTGTCTCTCTCTCTCGCTTCTCTCTTCGCTCTCACCTGTCTCTCCTCTCCGGTCGCTCCGCGCCCGTCTCTCTCTCTCGCTCACTCCAGTGTCTCTCTCTCTCTCGCCCTCCCATTTGTCTCTCTCTCCTGTCTCCTCTCTCTCTCGCTCTCTCTCCTCCCGCTCTCTCTGTCTC